>NW_026596117.1:3225706-3279150 GCF_907164565.1 Psammomys obesus | reverse complement strand
TGGTGGTGGTGGTGGTGGTGGTGGTGGTGGTGGTGGTGGTGGTGGTGTGTGTGTGTGTGTGTTGTCATCGATTAGTGTTTTTGTTTTGGTATTTTATTTGGGAGGGTTAAGGGGTGGAGAATGAATATGAATTTGGGTATGTAGAAAGGTGAGGATCTAGGAAGACTTGTAGATGGGAAACAATATGCTCAAAATATGTTAAGTATTTATGAAATGGAGAAGGGAAGGTATATCATCAGGTTAAAAGTGCCTACCTTCCAGTAATGAGAACTTGAAGTCAGATCCCTAGAAACTAAATAAAAAGCCTAGTTTTGTTTTGCTTCTGTAATCCCAGAACAGAATAGAAAATGAGACAAAAAAAGAGGATAGAAAAACCCATAGAGGATAGAAGGAACTGCAAAGGTTGGGAGCTACACAGGAAGACCAACAGAACCAGCTAAGGAGGGTCCATGGGGGCTTGCAGAGACTAGCCAAAGGCCATGCAGAGTCTGTACCTAGGCCCCCTACATATATATAATCAGTGAAGCTCAGGCCCATGTGGGTTTCTGAGTAAGGGGAGCAGGGGCTGTCTCTGACATGGACTCTGTTGCCTGCTTTTCCATCATTTCTCCCTGGCTGGGCTGTCTTGCCAGGCCACAGGGCAAGAAGAAGAGCTCAGTCCTAATGCAAGCGGATGTGCTCAGGTTGGTTGGCAGGGAAGGCGAGCTCCCTTTTCTAAGGAGTAGGGGTGGGGATAGGAAGAAGAGGGAGAAGGGGTAGGAATGGGAGGGGAGGAAGGATGGAGCTATAATTGTGATGTACAGTAAATAAACAAATAAACAAATGGATTATTTTTTTTAAATGGAAAAAAGAGGTAGGTAGATCCTTTAAGTTCTCAGTCTAACAAGTATTGCAAAATCAATGAACTTTAGGTTCAATGTGAGATCTTGCCTCTAAAAATAATGAAAGATGGCAGCCTAGGAAGACATCTAGTATTGACTTTTAATTCTCAACATGCACTTGCACCCATGTATTCACATACACAAGAACATACAATACACACATATATAAGACACATATAATACAGCATCACACACACACACACACAGACACATGAAAATAAAGCAAGTAAAGCTCTCATAAAAGTAAGTGACAGAATATTAAAAATATCCTCTAATCAGCCATCAACGTTACTCAAAATCATAAGAAGTGTCTTTTGCTGTTACCCTTTGAGCTCAGTAACATGGTGAAGATCTGGAGAGCTATCTAGTCTGTAGGCAGAAAGTCTCTAATATGTCATTATTGAAATGAAATTATTTTTCACCACATGTTTTAATACTAAAGAAAATTTAATGAAGAGGAAATGATTCTCCTTGTTGATAAAAGAGTGACAGCCCCATTGCCTTTTGTTGGTAAAGAAATGAAGAAACATCAGTCTCTCTCCCTTTACCTTGACAAGAGCATCTTGTAAAAAGCATGTACTGGTATTTTGAGAGGAAATCATTTATATTCTGCTTCTAAGTGAAGCCACACACTCCTAAGCATTTGCCATACACATGCATTGGGAAACAATAGCAATCATCCTTACATGCAGGTTAGAACTCACAGTGTGATAGAGTTTGAAATTTGGGCCTTGTGGAAATAAATTTGATTTTGCAAATAGCACAACATTAGTAACTCAATTAGCTTTTTAATATAATTGCGTATATTAAAAATCTATTAAACTCCGCTGAAAACAGTCAGGGTTACCTAGTTTATTTGTGTTGAGTATGACCTACTTCAAATTTAGCTGCTTTTATGCAAATCAAAACAACCCTGAGATTTCACCTTACACCCATCAGAATGGCCAAGATGAAAAACTCAAGGGACAACACATGCTGGAGAGGTTGTGCAGAAAGGGGAACCTTCTCCACTGCTGGTGGGAATGTAAACTTGTACAACCACTCTGGAAATCAATCTGGTGCTTTCTCAGACAACAAGGAATGGTGCTTCCTCAAGATCCAGCCATACCACTCCTAGGCATGTACCCAAAAGAGGCTCAAGTACACAAAAAGGACATTTGCTCAACCATGTTTGTAGCAGCGTTATTTGTAACAACCAGAAGCTGGAAACAATCCAGATGCCCCTCAACTGAAGAATGGATGCAGAAACTGTGATACATCTATACAATGGAGTATTACTCAGCAATGAAAAATAAGGAAATCATGAAATTTGCAGGTAAATGGTGGGACCTGGAAAGGGTCATCCTGAGTGAGTTGTCCCAGAAGCAAAAAGACACACATGGTATATACTCACTCATATAAACATACAACATAGAATAAACCCACTAAAATCTGTACATCTAAACAAACTAAGCAAAAGAGAGGACCCTAACTAAAATGTTCAATCCCCATCCTGAAAGGCAAAGAGGATGGACATCAGAAGAAAAAGAAAATAGGAAACAACCTCGGAACCCGCTACAGAGGGCCTCTGAAAGCCAGAAGAAAACAGGAAACAACCTTGGAACCTGCCACAGAGGGCCTCTGAAAGCTTCTGCAGTATAGACTGTCAAAGCAGATGCTGAGCCTGATGGCCAACTGATGGGCAGAGTGAATGGAATTCTATGTAAGAAGTGGGAAATAGTAAGAGCTGGAGGGGATGGGAACTCCACAAGCAGAGCAATAGAACAAGATAATTTGAACACAGGGAACTTCCCAGAGACTCATACTCCAACCAAGGACTATTCATGGAGATAACCTATAACCCCTGCACAGATGTAGCCCATGGCAGTTCAGTGTAGAAGTGGGTTACATAGTAATGGGAAGAGGGACTGCCTCTGACATAATCTGATTGGCCTGCTCGTTGATCACCTCCCCCTGAGGGGGGAGCAGCCTTACCAGGCCACAGAAGAGGACAATGCAGCCACTTTTGATGAGAACTGATAGACTAAGATCAGAAAGGAGAGGAGAACCTCCCCTATCAGTGGACTTGGGGAGTGGCATGCATGCAGAAAGGGGAGGGAGGGTGGGATCGGGAGGGGAGGAGTGAGGGGCTTATGGGGGATACAAAATGAATAAAGTGTAATTAATAAAAAATTAAAAAAATAAATAAAAATAAATAAATAAATAGAAAAAAATTTAGCTGCTTTTATACTTTTTCTATACAGGTTTAATGCTAAAACACAAATGTATATACATACACAACAACAACAAATTCCTATTGATTCCTTGGATGTGCTTGCATTTTCCTAAGTCCATACTGCACCTACCTTATTTAGGTCTTCAAAGCACTAAGTAATTAAAGTCATTATAGTCACCCTTTTAGGGATAAGGGTGCTGATAAATGAAGACATTTAACTTTTCCAGAGTACATAAGAGGTTAAATTTTTACACCAAAGAAACATCTAACCATCTTATGTTTCCTCATTGATTGTCTTTATAAAATAGTCTGTTTGTGTTCTCCATTTAATATTCTATTGTGTAAATGATTCCTTTTAAGCTTCTTAAATCCAGAATCATATATTACCTATTGGGTGTGGCTTAGAAATGGCATGTGGATAATTATGATTTATTAATATACATGTTAATGGAAGAGAGTTTTAGTACTCTAAATAAAATGCCTTGTCGATAAACCTTTGTCGGTGGGCAGTTTTTGTATTCTGTCACTATTTTCGTACCGATGATATTTTAAGGAATATAAATCTTGAGTAGGACAATGACAAATAGGCCATACATGCTTATTACATCAGAGAGCTGAAAACAAGATATCATCTTCAGAAGAAAGGTTTTTTACGTGATTCCAACCCCAAATGATGAATGGTTATAAGATCTAAATGGACACCAAATCAAAAGTATCAAATACAAGGTCAGTAGTTGTTTGTAATGAAAGTCAGATATTCACATCATTAGAGAAAATGTATTCTAGGTAAAAAATTAAAAGTGTTTTTGGGACTTGAAAACAAATATAAACCAAAAGATTGAAATTCCTCATATCTAGTTTATCTGTAGATTTATTTTCAGGTGATTCACAGCAAATTTCAGTTCCAGGGGGATCTGGTGATGTCATACAGACTCCAGAGGAACCTACAATCACAGGTGTACATTCTCGTATACAGACACGGAGAGATACACATAATTAAATATAGAATAAATCTTAAATATGATTAAAACACAAAAGTCACAAAAATAATGAACAAAATTTCTTAATAATGTATTAAAATTGATTTCTCAATGAGACAGGTTTGGCTTATTGGGGGAAAGAAAGCTACCGTGAAAGTAAAGCCCAACAGTACGATGATGGATAAGTTGCTAATCCTACAGAAAGCTGACCAAGTGATGCATTAGTTACAGGTTGAAATTCCCAGTAATGTGGAAGGGGCATAGAAATGAACATTAAAATAATCAGTAGACTTGATAACAAAATATTGTTGAACAACGTAAAAGACTTAAAACAAAAATAGCATCCAAGGAAGACAAATTAATAAAAATGTGTATGATTTCTGGATTCTAAAGCTCAGGTAATTTTCCTTACAGGATATGAGAAGTAGACATAGAGATCAAGTAAATTGCTTCACTCTGAGTCTTAATATACATATATTGTGTTATTCACATCATTTAATGGTTGCCCCCCTCAAAGAGTCCAGATTTGTTCAAGCAACTTTCTTTCTTCTTCCTTTGAAATGAGGTAAAGGAGATTTAGGCAAATCACACAGATCACAATAAACACCAAAGAGAACACAGCCAACTCAAAAAAAAAAATGTAGACATTTTAAATACATTTTAAGACATGGGGCATTTTTATCACTCCCTAATAAGTTATTTACACACTGATCACATGACGATGCAGCCATCCTATTGGTGAACATGATTTCAACATTAGTACTGCATGGACGTTCTTAGTTCAGCTCTGGGATTTGGTTTATACTTTTGTTGTTCTTGCCCTCTGTTGCTGTTTTTGAGTTTTGGCCTCGGTACTTAGTCCAAGCATGTTCTACATTCATTTGTGTGAAATGTCCCAAAGTCAACCTCACTCCTCAATGGGGGCAAATCTATTCCACTTAAACTTTAGATGAGCTTTATATGTTGAAGATGAGTGCCATCTAGTTAGGCAGGAAATGCATACTAACAGAAGATGGACTTGGCTATGAATGTTCACATCACCTTCAAAACTTCTTAGATATCAGATTGCCCCTTTTGCTGGGAATTCAAGAAAAAATAATAAAAAACTAAAACAATCATTTCATTATTAGTAACTTTCTGCAAGGAAACGATTAGTTGGAACAGCCATCTCCAATCTACATGCCCACCGATAGTGGCAGCAAAGCACCTTTTTCCTGTGTGCAGACCTCTAATTATTAGTGGCTTCAATTGACAGCATGAATTTCTGATAAAAATTTATGCGATTCTTATTTCTTTTATTTATGTTCTATATAATGCCTGTGATGGGCAGGCAGGGATTAAATGGGCAAAGAGAAGTATATAACCTAACAAATACACAATTCTTGCATTCACACTGACTTGTTTTTGGTGTGAAAAAAAGTCTCTGTTTTGAATTTTAACATACTTTAGCAACTGTGAGTAAATAATAAACAAATTTTTGGTTTGTTTTCTGTTTAAGGCCTATATAAACTTTATAAATCACCTCCAACCTCTCTCCTCTAAAATGGACTGCATAGAATTTAATTACTATTAATTACCATTATTATTTCCTGATGTTTCTTATCAGAATATTTCATTTTTATGCCAATTAAAGCATAATTATTAGCATAATGTACTCTACAAAAACCAATTATGCAATGAAACTAGATTGGATTTATCTGTAGTAATTGAGTCTCACAATTTAAGATCAAAATAAGTGAGCCAAAATGAAAATGTAGAGTCGTTAACCCCCTGGGCATCAACAATAAGGTTGATTTCCTCGTCTGTACCAAATTAAGCTAATATTTTACACTGTCACATCAGTTGAATTATAAACCCACTTGAAGTTGAGAAAACTATGTTCATCCACTAACAATGAAGCCCCAGGCACAGAGTGTCCATAGAACTGCAAGAGTCCTCATGCAAACATTGGGAGATGGTCACTTACAGTGTATGCTTATAACTCGCAAAGCACATCTGAATCATAAGGGGAAAACACATACTTTTTTTTTTTTTTTTTTTTTAATCTTTTATTTATTTTTTATTAATTACACTTTATTCATTTTGTATCCCCCCATAAGCCCCTCCCTCCTCCCCTGCCAATCCCACCCTCCCTCCCCTTTCTGCATGCATGCCACTCCCCAAGTCCACTGATAGGGGAGGTCCTCCTCTCCTTCTTTCTGATCTTAGTCTATCAGTTCTCATCAAAAGTGGCTGCATTGTCCTCTACTGTGGCCTGGTAAGGCTGCTCCCCCCCCAGGGGGAAGTGATCAAAGAGCAGGCCAATCAGATTATATCAGAGGCAGTCCCTCTTCCCATTACTATGTAACCCACTTGGACATTGAACTGCCATGGGCTACACCTGTGCAGGGGTTCCAGGTCATCTCCACAAATAGTCCTTGGTTGGAGTAGGAGTCTCTGGGAAGTTCCCTGTGTTCAAATTATCTTGTTCTGTTGCTCTGCTTGTGGAGTTCCCGTTCCCTCTAGCTCTTACTATTTCCCACTTCTTACATAAAATTCCATTCACTCTGCCCATCAGTTGGCCATCAGGCTCAGCATCTGCTTTGACAGTCTATACTGCAGAAGCTTTCAGAGGCCCTCTGTGGCAGGTTTCAAGGTTGTTTCCTGTTTTCTTCTGGCTTTCAGAGGCCCTCTGTAGCGGGTTCCGAGGTTGTTTCCTATTTTCGTTTTCTTCTGATGTCCATCCTCTTTGCCTTTCAGGATGGGGATTGAATATTTTAGTTAGGGTCCTCTCTTTTGCTTAGTTTAGATGTACAGCTTTTAGTGGGTTTATTCTATATTGTATGTTTATATGAGTGAGTATATACCGTGAGTGTCTTTTTGCTTCTGGGTCAACTCACTCAGGATGATCCTTTCCAGGTCCCACCATTTACCTGCAAATTTCATGATTTCCTTATTTTTCATTGCTGAGTAATACTCCATTGTATAGATGTACCACAGTTTCTGCATCCATTCTTCAGTTGAGGGGCATCTGGGTTGTTTCCAGCTTCTGGCTATTACAAATAAAGCTGCTACAAACATGGTTGAACAAATGTCCTTGTTGTGTACTTGCGCCTCTTTTGGGTATATGCCTAGGAGTGGTATGGCTGGATCTTGAGGAAGCGCTATTCCTAGTTGTCTGAGAAAGCGCCAGATTGATTTCCAGAGTGGTTGTACCAGTTTACATTCCCACCAGCAGTGGAGAAGCGTTCCCCTTTCTCCACAACCTCTCCAGCATGTGTTGTCCCTTGAGATTTTCATCTTGGCCATTCTGATGGGTGTAAGGTGAAATCTCAGGGTTGTTTTGATTTGCATTTCCCTAATGGCTAATGACGTTGAGCATTTCTTTAAGTGCTTCTCTGCCATTCGATATTCCTCTGCAGAGAATTCTCTCTTTAGCTCTGTTCCCCATTTTTTAAGTGGATTACTTGGTTTGTTGCTTTTCAGCTTGTTTAGTTCTTTATATATATTGGATATGAGTCCTCTGTCAGATAGAGGGTTGGTGATGATTCTTTCCCAATCTGTAGGCAGTCGCTTTGTTTTGATGACAGTGTCCTTTGCTTTACAGAAGCTTTTCAATTTCATGAGGTCCCATTTATTGATTGTTGCTCTTAGAGCCTGTGCTGTTGGTGTTCTGTTCAGGAAGTTTTCTCCTGTACCAATGAGTTCTAGGGTATTCCCCACTTTTTTTTCTAGCCGATTTAATGTGTCTGGTTTTATGTTGAGGTCTTTGATCCACTTGGACTTCAGTTTTGTGCAGGGTGATAAGTATGGATCTATTTTCATTTTTCTACATGTAGACATCCAGTTGGACCAGCACCATTTGTTGAAGATGCTATCTTTTTTCCATTGTATGGTTTTGGCATCTTTGTCAAAAATCAGGTGTCCGTAAGTGTGTGGGTATATTTCTGGGTCTTCTGTTCGATTCCATTGATCCACCATTCTGTTTCTATGCCAGTACCATGCAGTTTTTATAACTGTTGCTCTATAGTACAGCTTGAGATCAGGGATGGAGATACCTCCAGAAGATCTTTTATTGTAGAGGATTGTTTTAGCAATTCTCGGTTTCTTGTTATTCCATACAAAGTTGAGAATTTTTCTTTCCAGGTCTGTAAAGAATTGTGTTGGCAATTTGATGGGAATTGCATTAAATCTGTAGATTGCTTTTGGTAAGATGGCCTTTTTTACTATGTTAATCCTGCCAAGCCATGAGCATGGGAGATCTTTCCATCTTCTCATATCTTCCTCTAATTCTTTCTTCAGAGACTTGAAATTTTTTTCATACAAGTCTTTGACTTCCTTGGTTAGGGTTACGCCAAGGTACTTTATGTCATTTGTGGCTATTGTGAATGGTGTTGTTTCTCTAATTTCTTTCTCAGCCCTTTTGTCTTTTGTATACAGGAGTGCTACTGATTTTTTTGAGTTAATTTTATATCCGGCCACTTTGCTGAAGGTGTTTATCAGCTGTAGGCGTTCCCTGGTAGAGTTTTTGGGGTCACTCATATATACTATCATATCATCTGCAAATAGTGATAATTTGACTTCTTCCTTTCCCATCTGTATCCCCTTGATCTCCTTCGACTGTCTTATTGCTCTAGCAAGGACTTCCAGCACTATGTTGAAGAGATATGGAGACAGTGGGCAGCCTTGTCTTGTCCCTGATTTCAGTGGGATTGCTTTAAGTTTCTCTCCGTTCAGTTTGATGTTGGCTATAGGCTTGCTATATATCGCCTTTACTATGTTTAGATATGTGCCTTGTATCCCTGATCTCTCCAGTACTTTAAACATGAATGGATGTTGGATTTTGTCAAATGCTTTTTCAGCATCTAGGGAGATTATCATGTGGTTTTTTTCTTTCAGTTTGTTAATATGGTGGATCACATTGATGGATTTCCGTATATTGAACCACCCCTGCATACCTGGGATGAAGCCTACTTGGTCATAGTGGATAATATCTTTGATGTGTTCTTGGATCCGGTTTGCAAGTATTTTGTTAAGTATTTTTGCATCAATGTTCATAAGGGAGATTGGCCTGAAATTCTCTTTCTTTGTTGAGTCTTTGTGAGGTTTAGGTACCAAGGTGATTGTGGCTTCATAGAATGAGTTTGGTAATGTTCCTTCTGTTTCTATTTTGTGGAATAGTTTGAAGAGAATTGGAGTTAGCTCTTCTTTGAAGGTCTGGTAGAATTCTGCACTGAAGCCATCTGGTCCTGGGCTTTTTTTGGATGGGAGACTTTTGATGACTGCTTCTATTTCTTTGGGGGATATAGGACTATTTAGTTGATTTACCTGGTCCTGATTCAGCTTTGGTGAGTCAAATCGATCAAGAAAATTGTCCATTTCATTTAGATTTTCAAATTCTGTGGCATATAGACTTTTGAAGTAAGTCCTAATGATTGTTTGGATTTCCTCAGTGTCTGTAGTTATGTCCCCCTTTTCATTTCTGATTTTGTTGATTTGGGTGGTGTCTCTCTGCCTTTTAGTTAGCTTGGCTAAGGGTTTGTCTATCTTGTTGATTTTCTCAAAGAACCAGCTCTTGGTTTCATTGATTCTTTGAATTGTTTTATTTGTTTCTAATTGATTGATTTCAGCCCTGAGTTTGATTATTTCCAGCCGTCTACTCCTTTTTGGTGTGTCTGCTTCTTCTTTTTCTAGGGTTTTTAAGTGGGCCATTAAGTTGCTTGAATGAGCTGTCTCGAATTTCTTCTTGAAGGCACTTAGTGCTATGAACTTTCCTCTTAGCACTGCTTTCATTGAAAACACATACTTTTAACATCTTTTTATATGTCAAGGAAGAGACAATGGATGCAGTAAATGACTAAACTGTTGAGTAGTCAAAATACAGTTTTAGGTAGATTTACTGTAAATACTGATACAGAAATATGCATATGCATATTTCTGAAAATGTTTGATATTAAAATCCCTAAGAGGAAAGAAGAAAAAAAAAACTTGAGGACAAATCATGACTAGAGCATTAAAAAGGAATACATTAGGAGATTTAAATATTCATTATATATATATATATATATGCACATACACACATATATATTTCTTTAAGTAACTGATTTTGGTATTGAAAGTAACTTTTAAAAATGGAGTCTTAAGAATAAGTTTTCTAATGTGGTTTTCTAACCCATTTCTCACGTTAACTAAGAAAACAGGTAGGTATAACTTCTCATCCATGTTTTTATGTCTGACAATGTGAGCAAAGATAAACTCGTCTTTGAATTTCTTACTCAAGCACCACGTGTATTAACTAAATATTTCATCCTAACATGAAAAGAATTCTTATAGCTTATAGTCAGAGTTACTTATAACCGAACCCAGATGCCCATCCCTCCAATGACTAATTTACAATTAACTTCAGTTGTTGACATTACAGACTACCTGTTGATAAATATATTGATTCAGAAAATAATATTCTATATATTTGAGTAAGATGATTTGTGACAATTCTAATGAAGCCTGTGACTTGAACCAGGGAATCCTAAGGAATTAATCAATTTATTACTTTATTTTATTTTTAAGATTATAAAATAATTACAGCATTTATTCCTTCCCTTTCCTACCTCCAAATGCTCTCATATACCCCTCTTTACTATCCTTCAAATTCATGCCCTCTTTATTTAAATAACTGTTTTGAAGACTCTTTCATGAGGTAAAAATGAAATGATGACAATCAAAACTGGAAATGATATAATTTCTCTCTACTGTTTATAGTTAATAATTTAAAAAGAATAAGCTTTTAAAGGGACACGTTTCAATAAATACAGCCTTTATGTTAGTATTTCAATCTAAAATTACATTTTCATATCTGAATTCAGAAAATCTCAGCAGTGTTCATTTTATTCCTCTAAGTATTCAAAGTATGTTTTGAGATCCATGTTTTGGTGCTATTGGTATTGTCATAATGAGAGACAGCTTCAATATCGAAATAATGCTTGGTTTATCCAGAACTTCTGAACCCTCAAATAACTTTAAATTATTTTAATATAAATGGTTTCAATTCAGTAAACGCTTCTATGAATCATAATAAATACATAGATTATATTTTCTATACAAATACAAGGTTAATTTCTGCCCGAAGTCTTACAGACATGAAGGTTAATTGTAATTTTCTTTCTTTACCTTCAGCAAATCAAGGTCCACTCCTGGAAATTAAATGATCTTATCAACTTTATTGAGTTTTCTTATGATCCTCCTAATTCTGTTGTTCTAGTAGCAATTACTGGAAACATAAAATTATTACAGATACTACCTATTTACATCCTTGAAAAAGTTCTGTAGAAAGACACAAAAAAGATTTATAGTTACTTGCTTTCTCCATCCTCCCGTCCACACAGCCCACTTTGTTCTCTTAATATATCCAAAGGCCAAAAGTGAACCTAGTGTTAGAAAACGTGGGTCTGTCTGTGAAGATGGGTTCACAAATCACACCACGAGACTGGTTCCACGTGGGAGGTTTATTAGGGGAAGGGAAAGGGGGTCGCACAGAGAGAGAGGAGGCTCCAGGAGTTCTCATATAAGGTGACCCAGGCATGCACAGGTGGTTCCAGGTGATCAGCGGGTGGTCTTCTTGGTGGCTTCACAAACGCCTGATAACTGGTTTGTCAGGTCTTTGGGGGCTGGAAGTAGAGATGGCTGCTTACTGCTCCCAACACCTAGAAGACCAAGCAGCTCAGAATGCAAACCTTTTCCTTTGAATTGTTTTCCATCCTAGTTTTGGTTTGCAGGAACAAACAAACAAACAAACAAACAAACAAAAACAGAAGAAAAAGTAGAAGCAGGGATGTGTGAAATTCTCATTAAGGTAATTTTTCTTGTGGTCGTTTCCTTCAATGTTACAATATAACACTTACGTGGATTTATTCTTACCCACTTGGCCAAGGAAAAAGTGACTTTTTGAAAGTTTCTTGCTGCGAGTATTTTATTTTGTAAGTGGTTGTGCCCTCTGCCAGCCCTCCTGCTCAGTTCACAGCTCTAGGATGCCCATGTCATATTGTATTCAACATCATTTACTGCACACTCTGCTTGAAAGCATAGATGATTAAATGTGATAGATAATTGATTTTATTGTAAATAGCATGGTATTGTACTGACAGCACCATATGTTCTTATTAGTTAACATTCTCAACTGCCAACAATGTAAATACATAAAAACTTGAGAAGCAAAACTTGGAAAACTTTTAGCAAAATGACAGACTCAGGTGAGGTGTAGAGTACATTGACGCCAACACAAGAAGTAATACTCTAATTAAACCAATTAAAAAGCAAAGCTACTTCTAAAGAAAGTAACTTTAGTGCTTGAGAAACATCAAGCACTAAATTATGAAACAAAGTAAGCCAGAGATTAAAATGAAGGTGACATTCTGGTCCCTTATGGGATACCCATGCTCAAATATATTCTGAGAATAGGAATGTGTGCTTCTTGTGCACAGTGAACGAAAAAGACACCTGCCATTTTAGAAAGATGAAAGAAATAGTCAAAAATCAAGATTCTACCACTCCCTTAACCTAGAATAAACAAAGGACACTTGATACCATTAGCATGTATGGTGGAAAGCTTGTAGTCCTACTAAGACTTTCACAAAAAAAAATAAAAAAATAAAAATAAATGTAATTTTAAAGATTCTAAAGCTCCAGCTACCCAACGCATCAGCTGGGTGCTGGGCCCAAAACTTACATAGTGGATATTGTGATGCTTTAAGTAAGTATCAGAGAAAAATCAGTCATTTATCTTTAGGTAAACAGGCAGACAGGAAAATGACATTTGGTAAATGTGTGGTATAGAATACTAGCTTATAAACAAAGGTAATATTTACAGGGGGATATGGATAGATGTTGAATATGCTTCTATAACAGAAGTTTAAAAATACAAAACATATGTCATATTCACTTATGGGGATCCCAGGGACTATGACCCGTGGTAATGATCCCATGACGACTCAGATATTATTTGAAAGTCTTTATTCTAGCTGGTTGAGACAATGCACAGGTATCCAGGTACCCAAATGTAGCCATAAGCATTTAGAGCCAAAGACCCTTAAAGGCAGAAACCACACACACACACGTATCCCACTCTGCAGCTGCGGAGGGAGGGTTTGTGGAAGCAGGCAGTCAAACAAATGCCAAGCTAAGTGGGTATGAGTCAACTGTATTAAAGTAGATTTCAACAGTGAGGAAAAAGATATGAATTTGGGTAAGGAAAGTCAGAGTAAAAAGAGATTGAAAATGTTTCTAATATCAGGAAGTAGTTGTCCTAAAAGCAATAATAAGCTCCTGCTCTGGTGGAAGGAAAAACTACTTTATACATATACCACAAAGTGATACAGTAAAACAAAATTTAAATTTTTAAGTAATCAATGGACTGACTAATATAACATTATTATAAAATACATGTACTCAAACAGCTGTGTGCAACTGTTCAGAATGCCATAACAAAATATCACAGGCTGGGTAGCTCAAATAGCAGAAATTAAATTTGTTCCAAGTCTGGAGGCTGGAAAATAAAAGATGTAGGCATCAGCTTATTCATGTTATAGTGGTGTTCCTGATTGGCTTGCAGGTTTTCACTTCGTAATTTTGTACCAGCTAGGGAGAGAAAGAGAGAGAGAATCTATTCTTCTTTTAGGACAGCAGTCTTCAAAAAATAAGGTTCAATTGCTGTTGTTTCTTTTAACCTCATTTACCTTTTAATATATCCTAGTTACAAAGACACTCAAAAAACATTTCAAATGAAACAATTTAGTTCCAAATCATCTCTCACATGCTCGCTATGACTTGTTTCCTTTCTGACAGGATAATTTATTTATTATTTTAAATTAATAAATACATATTTGTTGATAATTATTTATAATAGATAAACATAAATATTTCAAATAAACATCAAAATAATTATTGCAAATGAGCAAATGTTTGATCAGGAAAATTGGAACAATTCTTGAAAGTCTTGCTCTTTTTTACATAATTCTTTTTAAAAAATGTTTTATGTGTACGAATGTTTTGCCTGTATGTATTTCTGTGTGCCATTCATTTGTCACAGATGCCATAAGAGGGTATAAAATCCCCTGTGACTGAAGTTTCTCTCTTTAGAATACCTCTCCTGCTCCAACCGGATTACGCACTTTCTCTTTTCCCATTTCAGTGAAATAGGAAGCTCTCCTCCTGATGCACACAGTCTCAAGTAAAAGCTGTTTCTCTTTGGCCCTATTCAAAAAGATCTTCCACTGAGTGATGAGGTCATCCTCAAGCCAAATAGCTGGAGATACAGCACTCCTGTTCTCCTGGGCAGAGATGAACAGTGCAGTAACAGCACAGGTTCAGGTGGACAACTTTGAGAATATTCAGTTCCTGATTCCCCTTGCTCCAGTTCATGGGGTGAAGGTTTTGTATCAGCGGAGTCCGGTAAAGGAGACTTGCTCCCACTGCGTAGGAGAAGCTCATCCCTCTCCTTGGCCACACCATCAGAGTCACAGCTCTGAGGTTTGCAATGGTGAAATACAAAACATAGGACAGACAGTAACAAATCTCACCTTTAAAATGGTAATCATTTGTGAAATAGTAGGGAGTTGAGTTCA
This sequence comes from Psammomys obesus, assembly GCF_907164565.1. Classification (NCBI taxonomy): domain Eukaryota; kingdom Metazoa; phylum Chordata; class Mammalia; order Rodentia; family Muridae; genus Psammomys; species Psammomys obesus. The sequence continues at coordinate 3,264,479 of NW_026596117.1, read as the reverse complement.
AGAGTTGACGTTCAAGAGTTGATTATTATCATGGGCCATGGTCTCTGGGATCCCCATAAGTGAATATGACATATATTTTGCATTTTTAAACTTCTGTTATAGAAGCATATTCAACATCTATCCATATCCCCCTGTAAATATTACCTTTGTTTATAAGCTAGTATTCTATAGCACACAGTTATCAAGGCTGTCACGAAAAGCACAAGTAGAATAAGAGTGTAAGTTCCTTGGAAATGGAACTAAACTAGGGAAACTCCTTTCAATAGAAGGCAAATTTACAAAGTCAGTCTATGGAACCATTTCTGGTCTGTAAAATTGCTGAAAATGATGAAACAGTTAGTGGTTAGTTTAGCAACTAAGAAAGACATGTACAAGAATGTGTTGTACAAACCATTTTCATTACCCCTGGCCTGTAGACAAAGCCCTGTGAGAGCGGTAACGGAAGTGTCATCTGGGACATCACCACTGAGAGCTGAATTAAAGGAATACATGAAGATGTGCTTATATGGAACACAGTGAAATCAATGACATGAATTTGCCCACCTAAATAGGGATTCATCTTAAAAATGTAATATGGAATGAAAAGGGAAGGATATGCATAAAAGACAAAAAAAATAACAACTACCTTGGTGAGTGGAGTCAAGGTAAATAAAGCAGGAATAAATAAATCTATGAGTGAGTAGCATGGAAGACAAAAATATTTTATTTTTATTGATAACTTATTTCTGTTAAATGTTGTTATATATAAAACTGCGATGTGTATGCATTTTATAATTTTTCTACTTCTTTTGAGTTTGAAACTTATTAAATTAAAATAAAGACAAACTTATGTTTATTAGTAGGCAACAAACATAGTTGAAATCTTATTCATTGTGAAGAAAACAAAACAATGAATAAATCCATATGTGGCAGGATCTAAATCATTATTTTTTTAATTTTATTTAATACAGTTTATTCATTTTGTGTCCCAGCTGTAGCCTCCTCCTCCATCCCCTCCTAGACTCACCTTCTCCCTCTTCTTCACCTATGCCCCTCTCCCAGTCCAATGATAGGGGAGGTCCTCCTGCCCTTCCATCTGACCCTAGTCTACCAGATCTCATCTAGACTGGCTGCATTGTCTTCCTCTGTGGACTGGTAAGGCTGCTCCCCCCTCAAGGGGAGGTGACCAAAGAACCAGCCACTGAGTTCATGACAGAGACAGTCCCTGTTCCCATTACTAGGAAACCCTCCTGGAGACTGAGCTGTCATGGACTACATCTGTGCAAGGGTTCTAGGTTTTCTCTATGCATGGCCCTTGTTTGGAGTATCAGACTCTTGTGCCCAGAATTTTTGGTTCTGTTGCTCTCCTTGTAGAGTATCTGTCCCCTCCAGGTCTTTCTATCTCCCTCTTCTTTCATAAGATTCCCTCTACTCTGCCCAAAGTTGGGCTATGAATATCAGCATATGTTTTGATACTCTGCTGGGTAGAGTCTTTCAGAGGCCCTCTGTGGTAGACTCCTGTTCTGTTCCCTGTTTTCTCCCTCTTCTGATGTCTGTCCTGTTTGCCTTTCTGAATGAAGATTGAGCATCTTACCCAAGGTCCTCCTTCTTGTTTAGCTTCTTTAGGTGTACAGATTTATGTTTGTCCTATGTTATATGTCTAATACCCTCTTATAAATGAGTACATACCATGTGTGTCTTTCTGCTTCTGGGATATCTCAGTCAGGATGATTTTTTTCTAGATCCCACCATTTACCTCCAAATTTCATGATTTCCTTGTTTTTGATTGCTGAGTAGAATCCCTTTGTATAAATGTACCACAATTTCTATATCCATTCCTCAATTGAGGGCCATTTGGGTTGTTTTTAGCTTCTGGCTATTACAAATAAAGCTGCTATGAACATGGTTGAGCAATTGTCTTTGTTGTATATTTGAGCATCTTTTAGATATATGCCTTTTCCAAGGCAAAAGAAGTAACATTCTTGAATGAAAATTTAAAATTTACTAATTATTATAAATGACTCAAAACTAACAACACATAAGTAAGTTTTAGATAAACATTTTTACATATGTTGGGTAATGTTAGAAAAATTCACTCACAAATTTTCTATGTATCAAAACTACCTGAGATTGTTAGTTCAATTGTAAAATAATTTTAATAGAAAATTATAATTTCCTGGAAAAGAGTGACATTTATGTATTTATCATTTTAGGAATTGCTCAGATAGGCATAACATCCAGGTATTTTCTGAGAAATTTTCCTATTACTATTTCTGACACTTTAAAAAAAAAACTTTCTCCTTCACACTGAATCAATTTAAAAGTTAGATTTTATATGTACCTGCTTCCAGCTAATTTTGCTGCTCTTAAATATATGTTTGAACATCGATTGCCTCTGACATCGTCATTCTGAATTGTAAATGTTGACAATGGCAAAGCTACTGCAAATCAATAAATCTCTATAACAATTCTATAAATGCCAATTTGATCTGAAGCTCAAAGGTATATTTTGGATGCTAACTATCAGTTTCTTCCATTGAGGATTATAATCTTTTCCTAGGCTTACTCATCCAAACTGTAAAATAAGAATCAAGACTTAGGAACCAAGAAAAATAATATCATACCTGTTGCATAGTAGAGAACAAAATCATAGTTAACATAATTTTGCAGTTTATGCTGTCTGACTAAAAAACAGAAATAAAAGCAAAACATTAACACCACCACCACCACCACCAATAACAAAAAGCTGTGAGCTATGTTCCAAATAAACAGGTATCTCCATTCCTAGATGAATCTTGATTCTGTTCCTCCAGAGCATGGGGCTACTAAAGTATTTTGTATATGAAATAATGTGAAATAAGCAATTATGATATCAGAGATCACTTTTTTTTTGGATGAAAATATTGGTCCTAACAAGGTTAATGATCACCTCACTGTTCAAATTAAGATGCTAAGCACATATTTGTCTTTCTGCATTTTAGTTACTACACCCCAGATGATTTTTCCTGGTTCTTTCCATTTGCCTGAAAACATCATGATGTCATTTTCTTAGCTGAATAATACTCCGTTATGGAAATATTCCATATTTTCCACAAAGGAAATTGTCAGTCCTGTTCTTTCTTTGGTCCTTGAAAGTTGCTGTGACATTAATCATTGTATTGAATGACAAACTATCAGGATAACTATGTTCTTTTAGCCTAGAAGTCCCTCCATCTTCTTCCACTTCCTGGTGATTTGAATTCCAATGTCCCCCTGAAGCTCATCTATTTACATGTTTAGTCCCCGATGAGGAACTGTCTGAGAAGGTTTAGGAGGTATAGCCTTGTTAGAGAATGTAATTCCTATTGGAGTTATATTATAGGAGGGTGTGGTTTGAGGTTGATATGCCAATGAAAGTGACCAGACAGAATGGAGTCTCTGTCTCTCTGTCCCTATCACTTTATATCTTTGTTTCTGTTGGTCTCTATCTCTCTATTTCTGAATCTGTTTCTCTTTCTCTTTTTCTCTCTCTGTCTCTGTCTCTCTGCCTGCCTCTTGTGGTTCAGTATAAAAAGCTCTCAGTTCTGCTGAAGGACTACAACAAGATGGCTGTTTGCTGACGTGACATCATGGATGGTCTCTGTATAAATATAAGCAAGGTCCCAATTCTCCTATTAGGTCTCTTAATAGTGGGGGATAAAGTTCTGATAGGCCATCTATTGTGACCAAACCAGTCTTCCACTAATGGTACTGGGTGGCTGTTAATTCAGTTTTTGGGCAAGGGCATCCTACAGAAATTTTCAAACAACCCAGGCTGTTGTTATTAAAATATGTTGCTCCCTGCCCTCAACTGACAGATCAGTGCCGTGTTCTTGCATCCAGAGAGATGCTTCCTTCTGCATCAAATGGGATTGCATACAGAGACCCACAGTCAGATATTAAAACACCCAGCTCTAAATGGGATTTCCCTATGAAATTTTCCCTCCACTCAGAGCCCTGGGAAGCCTGCAGAAGAGCATCATAAGTAGAGAGAATTGAGGACACAAGGAGAACAATGCCCTGAGAATCATGCGCAGAGGAAGATGATGCAGCCAGCCGTGATGAGACCTGACAAGCTAGGGTCAGATAGAAGGGGGAGGAGGACCTCCCCTATCAGGGGACTAGAGAAAGCGCATAGGGGTAAAAGAAGGAGGGTGGGTAGGACTGGAAGGAGAAGAGGGAGGGGGCAGCAGAGAGGATATAAAGTGAACAAATTGTAATAAATAAATACATAAGAAAAACTGTGATCAAGGTGATGAAGTCTAGAGCTCTTCAGGACTGAAGGCTTCTTCTTGGGGGTGGGGCCAGGGTTCAGCAATGATGAACTCAGTTTTCTTTAAAGGACTGGCACTGAGACTTTGATCACGTTCCAATGAGTATATGAACAACGCATACTTGAATTGATGTATTTTTAAGATTTTTTTTTTTATTATTTTAGTGTGACACGTGGGTAGGAATTTGAACCTGGGAGTAATGGAAAAGGAGTGTAACATATATTGTATGAAAATCCTACATAATCAATAAAAATAATATGTCAACAAAAAAAAAAGATGCTAAGTACAAAGGAAAAGTACAGGTGTTTGTAGTTTTATTTTTTTTTATTACATTTTCTTAAAATTTTATTCCTTTGTACATGCTTGTTAATTTAGGATCTGAGTGAAATCAATTTTAGATGGAAGAAAAATTATCAGTCTGAAATACTCTTAATTACCCACATTCCTAAATTGCTTGTTCATGTTTTTGGCCAAGATTTTCAAAGCTTCTCCTCACTCATTTATTTCAGAAAGGAAAAATAATGTTTAAAGAAAAAGATTGTGAGGTTTAACATATTTTCACTTCAGTTTCAAAAGACTAAGTGATGTTGTTAAAGAAAGGGGAAGAGGTCCACCACTATCAGGGGACTAAGGAAAGGGCACAGGGGGAGAAGAAGGAAGGGGTGGGACTGGGAGGAGATAAGGGAGGGGGCTGCAAAAGGGATAAAAAAGTGAATAAATTTTAATAAGTAAATATATAAATAAAATTAAATTAAAGAGAAAGGAACATGGTACCCCACACTTTGTCCTAACATGTGGTGAATTCAGAGCCTCACTGGACCAGTATGCTTCTCAGGTGTCACTGTTAAGTCCATAAATTCCAAACACTAAGATGTTTTAATTTTACCATATAACTTAATTTTATCAAATAGTTCCATAAATATATTTTATCCTTGTTACTGAAAATACTTCACATACTGAAAGATATAGAAGTGGAGGAGGACCTCCCCCATCAGTGGACTTAGAGAGGGGCAAGAAGGATATGAGTGAGGGAGGGTGGGACTGGGAGGGATTGATGGAGGGGCTACAGCAGGGATACAAACTGAATAAATTGTAGTAAGTGATAAAAATAAAAAGTAAAAAATAAAGAAAAATTATGCTTTATTTTCAGACTAATGATTATCTTTACCAACATAGTAATGTATCAGATGGTTCATTTCACTGTCCAAATCATTTACAAAATTTCTCTTTCCCATTCATGCTTGAAAATGAAAACAATAATCTCATCTTGACCTTTTATTTCTTATTTAATCTTGGCAAGTTCAGTAGCTTCTTCTGTAATGGTGTTTTCTGTATGATGTTTCTTGAGCATATTCATATGTTATAAAGGGTAGGCACACATATATTGGCATCACACATGGCTTTTGTGTTTTAAACTCTGTCTTCATGTGCAACGCTGAACTAGTTCTTGTCAAGGTCCAAAGGGTACTCCATTTTTCAGCAGTGTACATGATAAAGGGTCTAGCAAGTTCAGGGAGAGTCGGGGCAACAGCTCATAAGAGTGATCTCAGAAGCGAGAGAAAAGCAGAACTGACAGGCTTAGGAAGATCCAGAAGTTGAGTTAAGGGGCCCTTGGTTGCTCCATAGAGGGAACAGTAAAAATAACTCAGTTGAAAATCCAGGTTTGAAGGTACCAGACAGATCCAGGATGGTGATTAGAGGTATAAAGGCCATGTGTACTGTCTACCAATGAGAGTGACTTCTCTTCTCTTAGGGGAGAACAGAGAGTCTAGGTACTTGAGCAGAAAGACAGAAAGTTGTGCGTGTGGAAGGGATGTCTCTGTATCCTTTTTTTGTTTGTTTGTTTGTTTTCTTTAGGAAGTTAAGAAGTTAAGCAGAATGTTGTTGTAGCAGTGAGAGTGAGGGAGTGTATAGTAGATTGTCTGCATTTTGAATGAAACTGCTGGGAGAAAGGTCACACAAGGAGGTGAGTGTTCCTTACTTGACCCAAAAGATGGGAACTACCTCTGAAGCACTGATGGAGGATGTTCATGTAATCTAGGATGCTGCTCTTGTGTCAGGATCTTCGCTGGTGAACACAAAGAGGTCCTGTGTGTATGACTGTAAAGGATTTTGATGAAGAAGGAGTCAATAAAGACTAGAAAGATAGTGAGACGGAAAGAAAGGTAGACAAGTGAATCTGAGAGATTAGGGATAAAGGACCAATGGGTGTACAGGAATGAAAGTTGTTAGATCCCCTGAATCTGGACTTACAGGCCTTAGTGAGCTGCTAAACTGGGTTCTGAAGCTTGCTTCTGGTCCTACGCAATAGCGTTATGCATTCTTAATCCCTGCTCCCTATCTTCAGCCTCACAATTTAGTTTAACATTTATCTATTATGTGGATATAAGCCTCCTTACTTTACTCAAATCCTTATTCTTAGGGTAAAACTGGGACTTCCTAATGCTTAGAAATATATTCTGGTAAATCAGAGTGACAGGGTTCATTTTAAGCCAGAAGTTAATATGCATTGCAATAAATTCAAGTGTATAGGGTTTTGTATATTAGTATTAGAGTTACCCAGTGGATTTTATTTGCATGCCATGTCCAGGCCATTATTAGAAGCTTCTTCCTAAGCTGTGAGGAGAAGAATTGACACTGTAAAAACCATGTAGGAAGGAAATCTATCATAGTTAATTATGGATGTCAACGAGACATGGGAAAAATGAATATTGGCATTCCTGCCATATATATGTCCTTATTATACTAATTAATTATTTAGAGGAAAGAATATGCAATCCAATAAGTCTAGGCTACAAGCACAGAATAAGCAGAAATTTACACTAATGGTACTTTAAAATATATAATATGTAGCAAATATATACTATGTATAGTAAATATATAATATGTAGCAAAATGATATAGAAAAAATAACAAGCAAAAAATTTATGAAATTTTAGTAGTTACTACATTAGTATTTATTTAATAGTAATTTTTCCAAATATGATGTTTAAAATTAACCACTATAAAAGTTAAAATGTTTTATTTTCTAAAGCACAATGAAATATTGAATGTCTATAAAAATTATCAGTATTGGATTTGACTGTTTAACATTCAAAATGAGTACAGATGAACTGGAGAATATTGAACTCTCAAGAAGCCTTTCTTGTATATTTTCATGGAAATAATTATTCAATTGATGAGATTTCAGTTATTTAGAATCTACATTATCTTTAATGCTTACATTATTTTGTTTTATACATAAACTATTTTGGAAAACAATAAAATATATGTGCAAATTTTACTAAAATAAATCCTCTATTATTACTCTATAAACATCCTTATAATTTATATTTTTAATTTGTACAATAAGCATTGACATATTCCATTTATTTATTATTTACAGCTATTTATTTATATTATATGTTGTATATAACTTAGCCTTTTAGCTGAGAACATAAAACTTTTCATGATTATAAATATTTTATTATTATTAAATTTATCTGTTTTTTTACTAGGAATCATAAGTGATATTTATTTTCAAGTCAGTGTTTTGCTTCATCACTAATTTACTGGAAGCAAGTGCATTGCTTGAAAAATAATTTGTGTTTTAAAATAGCCTTAAAAGCCTTAATTAAATGTCTATATGGAAAAAATAATTTATAGAATTATGTGCATATGAGTAACGTTGGTGATTTCTTAAACATAGCAGCTTTTTTAAACAATTGAAAAACAAAGACTCTAGGAGATGAGTGTAGATGACTATAGAGAGTGAGTGTTGGATAATGCTGAACTTGAAATTTCTCAGACTGTTTTCGAGTTTAACATGTCATAGCGCATAAGAGTTTTTAAATAATTCCGTTTATAATAAATTAGTACTAAATGGTACTTCTTTGCAAGCCATGTGCTTACAAGCTTTGGAGAGGACCCACTTAACACATAGACTCTCTCACCTGAGTCTTCAGGAGACTTGTTCTAATCCCTAAAGTGAAGACTGATCTTACGCGGAAGGATTTCATATCATCACTCCACAAGGTGGCAGCGCAGGGTTAGTACAAATAGTACCCCTCATGCGTATCTTTAAAAGAAAGTCAGCTTTTGCACATACATCGAGAAATGTTTTAATTCCTTTAGATAGAAAATATCTTCAGGTTAAACAAACTCTGAGCGAATATTAGACATCATAACTTCTACAAGCAAAACAAAATGAGCTTGGTGTAGATGTTTGAATGAAACAAGCTGAGTTTCATTAAACAGAATTACGCTATCACAAAGAGCAATATAGCAGAAATAAGGAAATTTCATGAATAGGTAATAATTTATTATTGTCTTACAGAAACATTGGTGAAAGTAATTATGTATCACAATGTATACAAGTCTAATAAAGATAGCACTTCATATTAAAAATGTAAGTATAGGCTTGTATATATATTTTTAACCAATATACCAAGGAGTCACATATATTTATTAAAAAATGAACTAATATCACTAGTGGCAAGCTGTAAAGCTGTGAAGTGTTTAATTCATAAAGGTTTAGGTTTTGCAAATAGTTTACAATATTCTATTTTGTTATTCTTTTTCTGTTAATGGGTTTGCGGTCACCATATGTACTGATGGTAAAAATATCTACAGAAGAATGATTCTTTGTTTAATTTGAAAAAGCAAATCACCACCTTAAGGAATATGTAAAAATAAACAAGCCCTTATGGTATTCTTTTACTTCAGTTTCTTTTGATATTTTTTTTTCTCTTAGCTTTTGCCTTCTGCTTTAGTATTAGGGTGGTGACACAAAAAGTCTCCATATAAAACAGTTTCTCCATTTTTTTGAGAAAGTAGTTTCTTCCCCATATGACCTCTGTTATTTAGGAAAAATTTTTCCAATTGCAGTACTCTGATAATCTAGCTAGAAGGATCAGCCATGTTTGTCATAGGTAATTTGCAGGAAAAAAAAATAGTTAAAATAAGGACGGACTCATTAGTACCCAGCGTAGGTCAGTGACAATCATTTCCTGAAATGTGTTGTATTAGAATTTTGAAGATGGAAAGATAATGTTAACTGGAGCAAGAAAGGATTTTAACCTATTGAAGAAGAGAAAAGAAAGAGGAATTAAGAGAATAGTAAAGACATTTAACTTGCAATTTTAGCACTGAATTCTTGGTCTGAACATTTTGTTCATCTTCTGATTTTGTGGTGTGCCACAGAAATCCTTCTACTACGCATCAAGATACCTGTCAACAAGTACAATCTTTTACACGTTTTTTTCAGATAATCTTCAAACACTTTCTTAATTTTATGGAGACATAGTTAGATATTCAAAATATAGAGCATCTAGATTCTAAAGAGTATTAAGGAATATGTTTTAGGTCTTTCAAATATACTCAGTTCAGTCACATAATTACAACTCCAAGAAAATATGTTGAAAAATTATTTCATCATTTTATTTAATAAAAGTTTATATTTTTCTTGGCTCAATGTTTAATTTTTAATTTCTCTGAAGCATCACTCTTCTCTCCAGACCAAAGAATAACCCTGGAATCAGAAGAAAAAAATCAATAATTGATCCAAAAGAAATGTCGAAAGCAAGAATATCCAAATGTGACAAAGTAAAACCAAATTCACAATGCCAACCAAGATGATCCACAGAGTGAAATCAAAGGACTGTATTCTGTTTATAAGTAGAACTGAAAGGAAATGGTTCAAAGGTAGGAACTGAGGAGAATAAACAAACTACAGAAATAAGGAGGTTATCAAAAAGAAATATGCCGGATTAATTACAAGTGTCACTCTGACAAAGCGTGTGAGAAAAGCAAGGTCAGAGCATGTGTTTATGCTCACAGGGAAAGGCTGCTGCCCACCATGGCAGAAAAACATGGGGCAGGATCCTGAACAGCTGGTCTCTTTGGAGGAATAAGAGGAGATAGTGGTGGTGGTAAGCTTGTTTTGGTTTTCAGCATGGGACCCATAGCTTGTCACCACGTACATTTAAGGTGAATCAGTGCACTTCAGTTAGTCTAATCTATACAGATGTTCCCAGATATTTGTTCCCATGCTGAGTTTCAATCATGCTGGCCATCATGATTAACCATCACAGATGCCATTGTATGTCCCCTTTTCAGGAGGTTTTCTTTAGCTGAGGCACATTTTGATTTAAGATTCTTTGATTTGTTTTATATTATTGCATTTTTTTCCAATGCAAAACTTAGATCTTGTTCATATTAAAAGGCAAACAAACTAGAGAGTGTTAGTTCAACTAAAAATTATGATAATGGTATGTAAATGATGTTTAAAAAATTAAATTATAGATAGTGGCCAAGGTAATTTTAAAAAAAACATACAGAGTAATGAAGAGAAATAGAGTCCTTTTATATCTTGAGTGATGAAGTTTGTGTTATTGGTAAGAAACAACAATCGCAAAAATAACAGCTGTGCTCTCGTTATTGATTCTTCATGAAAAACTCCAGTTTAAAAAAAAACTGTCAAAAAGGACAAAAACTTAATCACAGTAAAGCTTTGTATTACTGTCCAATTCTATACTATCAGTGCTTACTGCCAATTAAGAAAAAAAAAGATAAAAATTCCATCAAATTATGGAAGATTAATTTTGTCACCTGTGTGAAAGATAAATGTGTGTGGGCCATTTGGGGCAGTCATAATGAAGTAAAAACAATCCCTAAAGTTTTCCAATGTGCTCTCTGTATGTTCATTAAGTAAATGTATTGAGCCAGAAAACGTAGTTGATTTCTGCTTGATTATGTTGTATGTAGCAAATGCCAATGGTAATTATTCAGAAATCCTCAATTCTGCATTAGTAGATTTTTTTTCTTTCAGTTCAAACCACTTAGAGAATGTTTCCTTTATATTTCTTTAGAGATTATGAGTAAAGTTCTCTGAATTCTGGCACACTCCTTATTAATAATTAACATATAAATTTAAAAACAGAACAAATAGCCTTAATATATATATATATATATATATATATATATATATATATATTTTTTTTTTTTTTTTTAACTAGTGAGGCAATTCTCTAAGTAATTACAGAATGACTTTACTGGATACAGAACAGTGACCCCCTTTCTATGTCAGGAAAAAGATAAAAGTATTTTGGAGAACGTTTATGGAATGACTATCAGTCAGCATGCTAAAAACTAGGAGAAAAAAAAAGAAAAACCATAGAGAAGACTCTTTAATCCAGGGTATTCTTGGTAAGTATTTCATATCAAAGATGGGGCAGCAGAAAAACCTAAACATCATGGAAATACTTTAAAAATATTTTTGCTAATACGTGTTCTTTGAGAATTTCACAATAGTAGATGGTGTATTTTGATGGACTCCAACCTTCATGCATACCCTGTACGTCCTCCCAGATCTCATCTCATCCCACACTCCGCTCCCAACTTCCTTTACTTGGAATTGTGTTCAGCACTGATTCTAGGTTTTGCTGATGGTAGGGATGGAAGTATGTGGTGTGTGTGTGTGTGTGTGTGTGTGTGTGTGTGTGTGTGTGTGTGTGGCGGGGGGGGTGTGTGTGACAGAAGAATGCTTTCATCTAGGTAACAACTTCTTTCCAGGCACAATCTGAGAGCAACTGGAAAATCTTTCCCAAACAGCCTCTGAAGAAATCTTGTAGAAAACATTCTTTTGCAAAGTATTTCAGTAGAATCCATTTAAAAACATAAACTTTGAGTATTTACATAGCTTGTAAAGCGATCATTAAATTCATAATTACAACATATTGAAAAAAAGCAAAGGAAACTAATTTAAATAGCTTTAGATGTAATAAAATCTATACAATAGCATGGTCTTTGAAAAGAAAATAATTGTTAATAAACTTCTTCATAAAATACAAATTATTATACTGTATAAAATTAATAATTAAATTACCAAACCATATCTAAACCTCTGACTGACATGATGACTTTCAACTAAGAACTTATTCTTAGTTAAATGTACTGATCACATAGGCATATAATAATTATTCTAGCTAGTGTATGTATTTTTAATATAATACTGAGATATGACAACCTGAAGTATCTTGGGAAATACAGGTGGTTAACGATCTTCTCTAGGTCATACTGGTTTTAGGAATAGTAAACCCTTCCAGAAGATATGGGTTCAGACAAACTATTTACAGAGCCTAGAGCCTACAACATGCCCATAGAATAGCCTGAATAGCATAGAATAGTTTCGATATTGAATGACATGATGAAAACTGGGTAAGCGTTGAAGGCTTTGTCCTCAGGATGTGCTATTGACAGAGTGTAGCCCCCGAGGAATGGCAACTTGCGGCTCCTTTACAGGCTTGTATTCATGGAAGGGATTGTGGTACCCGGGTCTCTGGAGTCTATGTCTCTTCTTTAAGCTTTCTAGACTGGATAGAAGCAATTTTGTTCTTCTACAGGCTTCCACCATGAGGTGCTGCACTGCTGAAATCGTGAAGAGCAAAAGGCAACTGTTGGTGCACTGGAGGCTCCAAACTAATCAAGATAAGCCTTTCTCACATTGTGTGTGGAGAGAGAGAGAGAGAGAGAGAGGAGTATGATAGCAAACAAAGTTTTAAAAATTTTTAGTTAAAACTAATTTTAATTCACCATTCATTGAAGCCAATTTAATGTCATAAAGACCTTAAAATATTGACAAACAGTTATAAATTTAACATTAACAGTTATTGGAAGTGCCTAAAGTAACATCACAGTCTCTTCAAGTTGGAATTTTCCCATGTTGAAAGCTTCCTAAAAAAGACCTAATGTCATTACTCCACAATATATGGAAACTTAAGTAAATGCCATAGATATGTATACTTTCGTAGAAATTGATATAGGTTTTAAAGACATCAAATATATTCTCCATCAATTTTAGCTATTATCCTTTTAAAATGGTATACTGTTTAATATGAGTTCTACCATTATATTTTTATAGATTAGAAACTACTAATTAGGACTTAATTAGGTTTATTATTGTTACTATGTCAGACTTTCTTTTCTTTCCTTTTTTTTTTTTTTTTTTTTTTTTTTAATGATCAAAATCCAGGAGTAGTAGTTTGCACTCTTGTCAGTTGAGGTTGGAAGAGGGAAAAAAAGGGGACTTTTAATTTCCAGGCAAGTCTGAGAGACATCCAGAGACAACCAAATCAAAATAATGAATGAATGAATGAATAAATAAACAGATAAATAAATAAATAGATAAATAAATAAATAATTAAAAATAAATAAATAAATAAATAAATAAATAGATAGATAGATAAATAGATAAATAGATAAATAGATAAATAAGCAAGCTACACAAGAAGAAGGACCCGGGGTAAGAGGATCAATCCTCACTTAGAAAGACAAAGGGGAAGGACATTGGAAAAAGTAGAAAACAAGAAATTGGACAGGAGTCTACCACTGAGGGCCTCTGAGAAACTACCCAGCAGTGTATTAAAGCAGATGCTGAGACTCATAACCAAACTTTGGCAGAGTGCAGGGAATCGCATGAAAGAAGAGGTGGTTTGTAAGACCTGGATAGTACAGGAGCTCCACATGAAGAGCAACAGAACCAAAATATCTGAGCTCAGGGGTATTTTCTGAGACTGATACTCCAACCAAGGACCATTCATGGATATAACCTAGAACCCCTGCTCAGATGTATCCCATGCCATCTCAGTATCCCAGTGGGTTCCCTTGTAAGGGGAAGAGGGACTGTCTGTGACATGAACTCAGTAGCTGACTCTTTGACAGTCCCCCCCCCCCCCCACCGAGGTAGGCGCAGCCTTGTCAAGCCACAGAAGAGGACATTGCAGCCAGTCCTGATGAGATCTGATAAGCTAAGGTCTGATGGAAGAGAAGGAGGACCTCCCCTATCGGTGGACTTGGAGAGGGGCATAGGAGGAGATAGGGGCTACAGCTGGGATGCAAAGCGAATAATGCAAAAAAAAAAAATTAATTGAAAATGTATTCTTGATATAATGCTCAAATGTTTTAGGAAATGAATGGTTAGTATTGATAATTCAGCTTCCAACTATCTATTCAATATAATGAGTTAACTGTGTCCTACTACTACAAACTTGTTATGGACACACTGTAGACTAAGCACCCTAGTCCTATATTTATTTCAGGACAGGTCTGTTGAGACCACTAATGTAGTTACTGGAGAGATTCTAAAAAGAAGAAATTAAATTAAGGGGAACTTGTGTTGCATAGCAATGATTTACATCCTACTTACCGCCGAGGAGTGTGAAAGCCAAGACTTTGTGAGTATAATTTCCACAGTATAATGTGAAAAATTTTAATATGTTCAAAAGAAAAAAAAAGACTCATTAAATCAAGACAAAAGCTTTAATCACCTATTTTTTCACAGTGTCATTTTAATAATTTTGTTTCTTATTCTAGTAAATGAGAAATCTATTTTCCCTGGTACAGGAGACTATCTGTATTCTCTCTCTGTTGTGGAGTATAATTTTAAGCTTATGTATATGCACATTATTTGTATACTGATGAGGTATTTTTTCTCTTCTCTGTCCCTATTCCAAAGTCCTGATTACTTAAATTTCTTTCTGCTTCTTACCCCGTGAAATTAGTCCTTGGTACTTGAATCAGGATAGAACACTTTCTCATATATCTAACCTCAATTAGATTGGGTTATCTCATCACAACACTGCATGCTAAACTATAACTATATTAAATACATAAATCAAAAAAAAATGATTAACTGAAAATTGCAACATTTCAAGCTTAGGGCTTATTAAACAGACTGTTGGAGTTAATATTCTTGCTTTTCATCGAAGGAATTTTAAAACAAAATATCTTAAGAAGTGTTGAAATAATAAATGATTTCATAATAAAATAATTAATATAATTGAGAAGTTTTTCTTCTTATTCTTAGGAGGCAAATTTATACCCATCACTCATCACCTTTGTCACTTTTTTGCTGTCATCTATATTAACTCCTCCTTCCCTTCCTTTATTTCCTTTTTGTTTCCATTTTATCTCACTATGTAACCTCCAGAAACCCTCCCTGTGAAGGAAACAGAGCACCATCCCTTCAGCCAATGGCAGCATTACTATTTCCATCTGTTATTTTTAATATTAATTAAAGTTTATTCACTTTGCATCCCAGCTGTAGCCCCCTCCATCATCCCATTCCAATTCCACCCTCCTTCTCTCTTCTCCTATGCCCCTCCCCCAGTCCAATGATAGGGGCACCCACATTTGTAAAAGAAACATTAATAAAACTGAAACCACACATAGATCCCCACACATTAATAGTGGGAGACTTCAACTCCCCACTCTCAACAAAGGACAGGTCAACAAAACAGAAATAAAACAAAGAAACAATGACTTCATCCATCTGTTTTTTAATCACACTGTGTCTGATAATGTGAAGAAAGCTATGCAGACTCATAAGAGAAAAAGGAACATAAGTGTAGAGACTTTTCTTGCAGTTAAGAGAACTGAATAAATGTTTCTCTGAATTTATACATGTTTAACTGAGTGACTAATTCATGAAACACATCTTACAAAAAGAGAAAAAAAAAACAGCTAAAGGCTGAGAACACTAGTTTATATAATTTAAAGTGAAATTTGACATTTTAAGGAGGGAAAAGTGGCAGTATTGTATAGACAATAGAATGATAGTCTCCAAATTGTTTTAACTAGAAAAACTCCGTGACTTCCAAGTTGGTGAATTACATGCATATTGTGTAAAATCATGAGATAAAAGGCATGCCATCTGTTATTCAACAACTCATCCAAAAACTGTTACTGAACAAATACTATGGATCCAGCATTGTTTGATACACAAGGAGTGTAATCATGGGAGGAAAAGACAAAACAGGAAAGCAGATGTTCTCAGAGGCTCGTTCCAGGGAGCCATTCCATCCATTTATTATGCAATCCTAAAAATGAAGCCTGTAGAAGTTAGTATATGTCTCAAAGAACATCCTAAGAAAAAAGTATGAAGAATAAATACTAACTCCTAGACACTCTGTGCTAATTACGTTTAGCAGTTTAACAAGAACCTACTTATTTAATTGCAAATGTTAAGAGGGAAGTATATGACATGAACATTATAATGTACAAAGTGCAAATTTTTACTAATTTTCCAAAGAATAATAATGTATAATTTTCAGAATAATAAATAAAATCTACATATCTTTGTGTATACAATGAAGTAGCATGTTGGACTTTTTTTTTTAATTCAAATTTAGGCATTTAATTACATCACTAGTTTATTGTTATATTCATTGGTATGTTTCAGTATTAGAAATGAATAAATGAATAAAGTAACATGTTAATGTTTTAGAAAAAATAATTAAAATTTTTAAAACATAAATTAATATATTTATATAATTTATACATATTATGTAATTTAATAAATTATATAAGAATAATTTAATATAGTATTTAAAATACAAATATAATAAAAATAAATGAATATAAATATATAAATAAAAAATTAAAAAGAAAATAATTCTTAAAATAACATTTTTATTTCAATTCTTTATAAATTTTCATATCTTTAGCAAGTATTCCAGAGGAGTTTGTAGTATTTTGAAGATGCCAATCTGAATCCAAAGAATAATCTTTTTGATATTAGTTCTAAATGATATTATATTATACTAATATATTATGAAACTGTAAATATCAATTTATTTAAATAATAATGCATGCTATTAAAATAGACACTTCTGGGACGCTGTGTGTGAATGTGGCTTTATTCCCATTCTGCAAAAGGTAAAGGGCTTTTAGGCTGGGATCATAGTGCAGAAAACATCAAAAACAATAAAACTATGAAACATTTAGAGACAGATTTGGATTTCAACTCTCATGAGTTTTTTGTGAAAGGAATGAAAAGTACCATTTATGGAACTGATCTCAGAAAAATGTGTTCTCATCAGTGGTCTAGAATCTGGACTACTAACTATGAAAACCAATTTAGAGACACTACAATTTCTTACAAACATGGATTCAAGAAGCCACACATCATGTATGGAAGCAAGGATTTCTGTATTTGTAGACTTTCCTTTGTAGAAAATGTGAGTCTTTTTTTCCACTCCAAGAACACCATAGCATGAAATCCATTTAAGTATAGTTTACATTGTACTCAACATTCCAAGAAGTCTAAAAATGAGTTAAAGCTTGTGTGAGAAAATGTGCATATGTTACATTCTGATACTACCCTGTTTTAAATAAGAGATGTGATAACCTGCACATTTTTTGTAGCCTTGAAATATAAACTCCTAGAACTAATTCGTCCCAGATCCTCAAGACTAACTACAGTAGAATATTTTTGTCTTGTTTATACTAACCCCAGGACTCTAATATAAAATTTAAATACTTGTTTTAAGTTTGTATTGCACTAAGATCCTCCATTATCTGTAAAATTATCTTGTAGAAATTTAGAAGATAAACTGAAAAGGGTCTCTTAAAAATTGAAATAATTAAAAGACCTTTGGAAAGTTATGCTCCATAGCAGGACCTAAGGAACAGTCCGTTTCTTGACCAGTTTTGTGTTCTGAGAACCATCTGTTTCCATAGACATATGGTCATCCTGCACCTAATTCCCATTTCATAATTCTGATTACGATCCTTCTGTAGTAATGCTGCATCCACTTGAATAATCTAGAATATCCTCCATGTTTTCAAGTTGTCTGAACAATAACTTTTCTTCTCTCTTGAAAGATATGAATATATTTAAAGCTCTCTTGAATCAGGAATTTGACATGGTTTTGGTATCCACAATTTCACCTGGCTCAGATCCCAATCTAAACTAATCTTTCATATACCTAAACTGAGAAGCAACTACCATAGTAATCTCTTCTTTGGTAACAGATGCTTATTATTGAACCATGAGTCATTGTATAGTATTGTCATCTATACTCGTCCCACTTTTTAAGTCAGAAATCTGAATACATCTCACTTCTTCATATTCTTTTTAAGCTCTGACATGCAGGCAGACCAGCTTAGCATTCTAATTTGAAGATACTTATTTCCCAACAAAATTACTTCTTATAAAGCTTAAAATAAAGACATTAGCTTTTACCCACTTCAGGGAACACAGTTGGTTATGTCACACTTCTTGACAATCTGTATGTGCTGTGATCACTCATCAGGAATCTGAAATGAACTAGAGGGCCACAGCTGATAGAGCGAACAATCGGCAGAGATAATTTATTCTAAAGTAGCAGTCTTCAAGAGTTTGTAGCAAAACTAGGCAGATGCTGCATGTGGTATCCTGGCTGAGGGAAGCAAGTGAGACTGGAAAAGTGGCTTGCTGATATCCGCTTCCACTCCCGCTGTCTCTCTTATCACCCATGTACTCCCACAGAGATTGTCCCTAATTTTAGTAGTTGAATTAAGAGGCAAACTCATGTGTGCATGGAGAGAGTCCATCTGGAAGAAAACCTGAGTGGGGAACCAAGCCTGTGCCAGAGTAAATGCTCCCTCTAAATGGATCTTCTCACATGAACACTACTGCTGAGAGAGGCCCAGCTACACACTGAGCTAGATTGACAGAGAATGTAAATTATTCTCCTGTATTGGAGAGGCAGAATCCAGTGCTCACAAGCAGCGATAGATAGTCTGCTCACACCCTTCCCCATCCCCCTTTTCCTGACAGTGTGAATGCACATGCATACTTAAAACGGAAAGTGATAGCTGTTTTCAAGATTAACGTGTGATATTTCATTTTCTGAGTGATCAATAACGCAAAATATAGAATATAGAACTTCTAGGTAGCAAATGATTTTTGTATTTCCCTTCCTTTTTGACATGTCTATTCTCTCCTTTAAGGTACTTGAGATATTTTATAACCTCTAGATATTGAATTTCACTACTGAAGTGTAATTGTTATTATTTGTTATAAGATAAAAATCCCTTAGGCACTTTGTGTATATTTAATTTAAAACCTTTTTTTTTCATCCAATAATTCTGATAATGCTTGCTCTTCCTTTATTTCCAGATTCTTCTTATTTCCTTACCCACTCAACTCCGGATTCTTTTCTTCTTTCTCTCTTAAAAGGGAAAATAAACAAACAAACAAAACACAAATCTTTAAACAAACAAAGCACAAATCAGAATTTTAAAAGAACAACAACAAAAAGAGTGTGCTGTTAGGTAGGTATGGAATTAAGAGCTTGTTCTTTTACATAAAGATCTGGAAGTCAATCTGGTGCTTTCTCAGACAACTAGGAGTAGTGCTACCTCAAGACCCAGCTATACCACTCCTAGGTATATACCCAAAATTTGCTCAAGTACACAACAAGGACATTTGTTCAACCATGTTCGTAGCAGCTTTATTTGTAATAGCCAGAACTTGGAAACAACCCAGATGTCCATCAACGGAGGAATGGATACAGAAATTGTGGTATTTTTACACAATGGAATACTACTCAGCAATCAAAAAGGAGGAAATCATGAAATTTGCAGGCAAGTGGTGGGATCTAGAAAAGATCATTCTGAGTGAAGTATCCCAGAAGGAGAAAGACAAACTTGGTATATACTCGCTTATATAGACCTACAAGACATGATAAACATAATGAAATCTACACACCTAAAGAAGATAATCAAGAAAGTGGACACAGGCGAAGGTGATTAATCCTCATTTAGAAAGACAAATGGGATGTGCCTTGAACTTATGACAGGAGTCTACCACAAAAGGCATCTGAAAGACTCTACCTAGCAGTGTTTCAAAGCAGACACTAAGACTCATAACCAAACCCTCAGCAGAGTGCAGGGAATCATATGAAAGAAGGGAAGTTAGTATGATATGGAAAGGATAGGAGCTCTACAAGGACCAAATATATCTGGGCACAGGGTCTTTTCTGAGACTGAAACTCAACCAAGGACCATCTATGGATATAACCTAGAACTTCTGCTCGGATGTGGCCTGTGGTAGCTCAGTAACCAAGTAGTTTTCCAAAGTAAGGGGGACACGGACTATTTCTAACAGGATCTCAAGGGCAGGCTGTTTGACACCTCCCCCCAGGGGAGGAGCAGTCTGTTAGGCCACAGAGGAGGACTTTGCAGCCAGCCCTGAAGATACCTGATAAAACAGGGACAGATGAAAGGGGAGGAGGTCCTCCCCTATCAGGGGACTTGGAAAGGGGCAGGGAGGAGACCAGGGAGGGAGTGTGGGGTTGGGGAGGGAATGAGGGAGCGGGATACAGCTGGGACACAGAGTTAACAAAATGTAACTAAAAAGAAAAAAAAATAAAAAATAAAAATAAAAAAAAAAGCAAAAAAAAAAAAAAAAAAAAAAAAAAGATTGGGACTGCTGCAGGAGTATTGTTCTAAATTTGAGATAGTTCCCAGCCACACAGTGATTTCAAGGCCAGCTTTCACTGTAGTGTGAGATTTGTTTCAAAACAAAACATAACAACAAAACAGAATAATATAAATGTAATAAATAATTTAATGAAGGGATTAACTTTTGTTGTCATTTTTTTCTTTTGTTCCTTAAGAACGGCAGAATAAAGAAAGGCTGAGAAAGCACAATCTCCCAGTAATTGAGAGGGAGAACATAAGAATTTTGCTAACCCAAGCCATCAGAATTCCAATATGGAGAGGGGAGGTAGGCAGGAAGCCTTGACTCCTATGAGTTAAGGAGGTATAGGCAGTTGACAGAAGCTCAGGGAAGGTGGGTCAGTATATGGTCAGCACAAATTGGACATGACTTTTTGTTGTTGTTTAGAGAATAAAGTTGGGTGGGTTTATAAGTAGGGGTGGACCTTAGGGGTGGGAAGGAAGTTCATACATTAAAAATGCATTATATAAAATCTTCAAACACACATTGACTTTAAGCTAGTTTGGTACTATACATCAACAGTGTCTGGTTCCTTGGGAGTTTATATCTTTTCATGCAGCTTTACCCTTGACAGAGGCTGTTTTAACGACACCTGGCTGATTAGCAGATATTATACAGGGACAGATTAATGAAAATCACTGTTTCCTTTCTAAACTGTGATCTCTGTTTTCTTTATTGATTTGACATTAGTGTTTACATGAAAACACAAAAAGCACATGTAGTTCTCTATTATATGTTTGCAGTAATAGTAGCTCAGTCCTTCATTTTACCTGTGTTACTCTTTTACTATGTGTTTTACTGTGGAAATTCTGTGACTACAGTGGGAAAAGATGGTTCAGTCCTGGAGGACCAGCTATCTATATGCAAAATAGAGTGCACTGAACATTCAGGATTCTGTCATGTGTAGACTTCATGTTTTTCTTGAGTTCTTAACATCCTGAGCATGCGATTTGGGGAAGTGTATCTCATGTTAATTACATCTAAATTAAAAATACGTGGTAGGGGCTGGAAAGCCAGCTCATTGACTAAACACAGTAACTGCTCTTTCAGAGGATCTGACACAATTGAAATTGACCTAACATCGCAAAAAATAACCTGGAATCACATGGACTGTATGCACTGATAGTTGCCGGTTCCGAATCGTCGAGGGATGGCCAGACTATTGCACCCTGGTCCACCCGAGAGAGGGGAAGCAGGGCCACACACACCGGGGTGCCGAAGATTCTGAACCAGTAAGCCTGAAAGAACATCCAAGACACTAGGTCATGTGACAGCTGGTTTATTGAAATTGTGGGGCTAGTCTAAATAGATCAAGTCAGACGGAGAGGAGAGGAGGACAAAGGAACAGGGAAAGAAATGCGCCTACTTTGCATATGCGAACCTGAAGACAAACGAAACTTACTGACACATCAGTCCCAATACCAAAGCATGGGAATAAGTGCTGTAGCAGCGATAGAGACTCCCCAAGCCCATCCGTCAGATTAGCAGACAGCCAGTCACATGATTTCTAAAAGCCAGTTCTCTGGCAGGAAATAGAAGCATAACTGACTTTATCATGACATGGCCTTTGTCTCTGTGGAGTTAAGTAGGCCCGAGTCTGATGTGGGTAGGGAGTGTCCCGTTCCCGCAGTACTTTCTGAGAGAAGTCCGGGGTATGGGCAGCAATTTACTGTTCCTCATCTGACTTGGGAAACCACAGAAGAAGACATACTAAAAGCAAGCTGGAAACTCCGTACATTTATTATATTCAGCGTATATGAGAGGGCAGCAGGCTAGCTAATCTCGGTATGTCCCAGGCTACAGTTGTCCAGAAGAAGGATGCCATTCATAGTTCCAGCATGCATTGGCTATAGCGGAAGGTCAACAGTTTGTACACATCCTTACTAGGAATAGAGAAAGGCTTTGCCATTCCTTTGAGCCTGACCCAGGGAAGGCTTTTCTATCTCCATGGGTCTGAGGCATTGTCATCTTTGACATGGCTGTGCTTATGCCAATAATGCATATCACTCAGGATTTCACTGACTCCAATGAAGACCCAAGTTTGGTTTCCATCAACTATTTTGGGCAGCTCATACCTACATTCCTTTTACATAAAATGGTTACATATTCTTTGTACAAAAACTTTTATTTGTAAGAGTAATCATATAAAATTAAGACTTGTAAAAAAACATTCCAGTACTCTTGTGACCTCTTTATAAAAATAATTCTTAAAAAAATGGATGCTTTAATAATTGTTTTATGAAGAAACAACATTTTAAGCAACAGCTGTTGTATCAAGTTGTAAAACTTGAAATAATTTTCACCCAAACAAGTTTATGGAATAAATACCATTTTTCCTACTAAGTTAATTTCTTGGTGATCCATGGCCTTGGAGAAAACACAATGGCACAAAAGTTACTTACTAGGTATCTGAGGTGAGACTATGGCAACAAGTTCACCATTTTTATAATTAGTGATCTAAAAAAAGAGTGTACAGACCTCTAAGGAAAAAAAAAAGTGCCATTTTGAATTTCTCGCCCACCAAAGTCACAAGCAGCATTTGATATATTATTAAGAAACAACTTCTTACACTTACATATGCAATGTGAAGTTTGTCTAATAAGCAGCCACAAAGCCGTAATATGCTGGAGTCAAAGTATCCTAGTATGAGTTTCTTGAGCTTCATCAGGGAAGCAGACATGACCCAAATGGAGCCCCCAGACAAACCTGACAAACTTTGCGACCTAAATGTGCCCATGTATGACGCCTTGGAAATATGAAGTAACAGGGACGCATACGGTTCTGACGCTTTGCTCTTGTCCCGATATGCATTCCATTTTCTCCTCGAAGGTTTCCTTCTTGGCTCTAAACACAGACACATTTGCCAACCCAGTGCACTCCAGTTCTCAAAAGTTCCATTACTTCTTTTCGCTTCCCATCCAGAGGCTAGACTTTCTAACTGAGATAAGTAGAGGGTTGAGACAGAAACTGCAAACACCATCACCACCATGTTGCTTCTTAATCAGAAAAGTACAAAGAGCTTCAAATTTAATTCCGCCCTAGTCAGTCTTCCTCAGCTTCTGCAAAGAATGTGAGTTTTTGTGATTTAAGATTTTTCAAAATTATGGCTACAGGTATGAATGAAACAAAATTTTCATTTTCCTTTATTATTGAACTATCACAGATTCATAGCATGAAACGTGATTGTATTCAAGTATTTTTTTTTAATCCTTAAAGGAATTAAATTGGTCTTTGGTTAATCATTCAAATAACAATATATTAACAATCCCCTTATTTTATAATGTTATTCACAGCCCTCAGCTATCCAAAGCTATTGCTGACAAGAGTATATGTATTTGAACATCTATTCTGCAGTACTGCACACCCACTCAGTATGTTAACTACTGATTACATTTATTCCCCCTCTTTCCCTTTTAAGTCAAAGAACAGCTGTGATCCCCAGATAAGTAGCCTTATCTTGCCCAGGCTCAATATCCTTATCTCTGAAATGAAGAAAACACTATCTAAATCTCAAAGATACTTTTGTGAAAAGCCAAGCACAGTACTTAGAAAAAGATAAACACCAAACAAGAATTAATTATGCCTAGCTAAAATTTACTCCAGGTGCCCTCCTATGACTAAATTGAAGAATAAAACATAATCACTATCCATGCTCTGCAAAACTTCTATCATGGATGCTGCCCTTAAAACTGCTATTGCCTTTAAGAAACAAATTCTTGTATTATAATAAATACTTTCTCAGTCTCTGTCGCCTTCCTGTTTTGCCTGAAATACTTTCGTTGCCACTCTTTATCCTTCTAGAGCGCTACTCAGAGAAGGCAAATGATTTATGGGACTGTTCGTGTTCAGCCAGTACTAATTAGGTCCTAACTCCTAAGGTAAAGGCTCATTCTTTATGAAGCCCATTTGCCTACGTGCAAGTCTGCATGTTCTCATTCTACATTTCCAGTCTTTAGAGGGCATAAATGATTCAATAATTTGCCTATGTTTGTTTTTATTTTCAGATTTTATATGTCTACATAAATTCAATCATCACTGGTGCAAATGTTTTAAGAACTTTCTTATCAGCAGATTTTTTTTAAATTACTATTCACAGTGCAATTGGAAGCAATTGAAGAAAGAGGTACTTTATATACCTCCATTCACATATATAGAGAGCCTCACCAGATATCAACACATACCACCTCACAGTGCAGCATTTTACCATCAATAAACCCACATTGAAATGTTATAATTAGCTTCGGTATATGCTTTATGTCACACTTGATGTCATGTTCCTGGATTTCCTGTGGGTGTGGACAGATCCACGCTAGTACTAAATATATGAATTTTCCTGCTCCAAAAACACTTTGTGTTCTACTTGTGGATCTCCTCTTCTGAATGCTGGTGAGTATTAATTATTTTCACTATAGTCATAATTTTACCATTGGCAGAGCACCTAATAATTGTACCAATATAGAACATGTTTAAATTTGCTTTTTTCTAACAAATTAATTTGTTTTCTCTATGCTCCAATATGCCGGAGAGCTTAGGTGTTTTAACAGTTGAATAATATTCTGTTGTCTGAATGCAACATAATTTATTCATGCTTGTACATTTAAAAAACAGTTTTAATATTTTCAAAATTATTTTCTGTGTGAATTTTAACATGTATATGTTTTAAATCCTGGAATTTTATGTAAGAAGTGGGAAATAGTAAGAGCTGGAGGGGATGGGAACTCCACAAGGAGAGCAACAGAACAAGATAATTTGAACACAGGGAACTTCCCAGAGACTCATACTCCAACCGAGGACTATTCGTGGAGATAACCTAGAACCCCTGCACAGATGTAGCCCATGGCAGTTCAGTGTCCAAGTGGGTTACATAGTAATGGGAAGAGGGACTGCCTCTGACATAATCTGATTGGCCTGCTCGTTGATCACCTCCCCCTGAGCGGGGAGCAGCCTTACCAGGCCACAGTAGAGGACAATGCAGCCACTTTTGATGAGAACTGATAGACTAAGATCAGGAAGGAGAGGAGAACCTCCCCTATCTGTGGACTTGGGGTGTGGCATGCATGCAGAAAGGGGAGGTAGGGTGGAATCGGGAGGGGAGGAGGGAGGAGCTTATTGGGGGATACAAAATTAATAAAGTGTAATTAATAAAAATAAATGAATAAATAATTAAAAAAGAAAAAAAAAGAGTGAGATGTTAAATTATTGTACAAAAAGATACGTTTAGTTTGAAAAGAAACTGCTAAATCATGATCCATGTTGGCTACCCATTTCATATGAAAACCACTAGAGAGCAAGAGTCCTTGTCCACAGCTGTTAGATCTGAATATAATCATTTTTCTGAATTTGAGCCTGCCATTGGTGTTTTGTTTTATACTTCCATGATGACATATTAACCGGAGCACATTCATGAATTTACTCACCATTTAGATACTTTTGCAGATGAGGTGTCTGTGTAGCTATATGGATCCATTGCAGTTGGTTAATGTTTTTCCTTATTGTTGACTTTTGGGTATTCTTGAATATTTTGGCTGATAGGTTCTTTTGAGATAGGTCACTGCAATAATTTTTTTCTTAGGCTATGGCTCATTTTCATGATATATATATATGTATATATATGTATGTGTACATTATATGTATTTATAGTATAGAGTAATATGATTCATGATGAATAGTTTAATTGAAGCAAGTCGTTGAACATTCTTTTTTCTTTTATTTTTTGATATAGTAATATATTTTCTTTTTTTCCCTTCTTTTTCCTCCTGCCAAGCTTCCTACATACTCCCCCTTGCTCTCTTTCAAATTCATGAGCTTCTTTTTTACTAACTGTTATTGTATGCATGTGTCCACATGTGTATACATTTATACTCCTAAATGTTACCTGCTCTGTCTACACACTATTACTTGCACCGTGTTTTAAGTGTTGAAAATTCGATACTGGATAACCAATATGTGTGATCTCTCCCAGGGAACACAATTTTCCCCTTCTAAGCATCCTTAGTCACCTGTGGTTCTTTGTATGGGATTGAGACCTCTTGGTTTTTCTTCTGCATGGGATACATTTTTGGCCCTGATCTATGGCATTTCTATGACTATTCACAATGTACTGTGATCATACTCACTCTGCTACCCTATCTTAACTGTGTTGCCTTCTGTGATCCTTTCTCCTTTTAAATAACTGTCCATTTGATTCTATGCCATTTTCTTTCCACATATGAAAGAGAATATATAAAGGTTTTTTGATTTTTTTTGTTTTTTTTTTTTTTTGAAATCTAGCTTATGGTTCCAGCATGATGATTTCTAGTCACACAGGCTTTGCATTGAGGTTTTCATTCATTTATTTACTTGTCTTTTTATTGTTTGTTCATTTGAGACAGGGTCTCACTCTGCACCTCTGGCTGTCCTGGAGCTCTAGCTCTTTAGTAATCAGGATAATTAACAGCGTGGTATTTGTGAAGAATATCCTTATGTAGAACACACCACCAACTGCTAGAGCTCTACCTGCCTCTGCCACCGCCTCCAGACTGCTCCAGTTTAAGGCATGTGCCACCATGGCTGGCTGCAATGAGGTTTTCCAGCTTAGTTCAGTGATGAGGTAAACGTCTCTTATGAATAATATGCAGCTCCTCCGGCTCTCAAATGAAAATGCTGGGCTTTCAAGGAGATGTCAGCAGAGATAACAGGTGATCACAAAGGCAGAATTTGGATAAAAAATCATTAATTATTAGTGACAGACCTGCTGTACTTAATTAATATTCATGGTATAACTGCCTAAATCTATGACTGCTATTGTTTAATGGGAGGTGTAAGGGATCACAGGTGCCAATTAATATAAAAAAGACTTACTATTAAATATCGACTTCTAACTTCTAATAATAGATAAATACATCAGTTACTTTTTTGTTTTACATCTATCATGTATTTAGTCACATAGAAAGAGGGAAATACAAGAATTGTCTCTTGCTTTTCCCTTTTCCTTTCTTTCAACATAATACACTTATAGCATGACATCACCTAGCTCCAGACGAGGCTTCATCCCTCAGCTAATCTTCCTTAGAAGTGATGTCACCAAGCAACAGTAACGTCACAAGAGCAATGTACACTCCGGAAAACTTAGATAAATTCTACCTCAGAAAATCCACAGTGTCACAAACTCTAAGTTGGCCATGCATTATCTGTCATCTATTTATTTGATATTCTTATTATTTTTTTTGTTAAAGGTCTGTGTGTGTGGATGTATGTGTGTGTGCTAAACGTAATTGAGAAGGTGAGTTCAGGTGTGTATGTGTGTGTGTGTGTGTGTGTGTGTGTGTGTGTGTGTGTGTGTGTGTAACTGAGCTCTATTGAACAGGGAAAATGAGTCCATATCATACCATGCAAATGAGATATGGAAAATTGAGGAGTTAATGTTTCCAAAAGGAAATAGTATGCCCAGAAGACCTGAAAAAAATCATTTATATGAAATGTGTTCAAATGAATGTCAAGATTACCTCAACTGTGGAATCAAATGAAATAGAACTTTATTAATTAGCAAAAGGACTTATTCTACTCTTGCTAGACACCTCTTTCAAATGAATGCTGAGGCTGCAATAAAGACTCAAAGTTCCAAATTCTCAGTTTTATAGTAATTAATTATCACACAACAGTAAACAGGATATTGATATTTAAGTAATTGTAGGAAAAAAAGTATGTCGTACAACTCAAAAACTTCTGAATATTAATCAAATAACCTCTAGTGACAACCAAGACAGAACACTGGCTAAACCAAGAAAACCTATGGCCTTCTTCTGCAGTCCACCATACTTTCAAGGAATTAAAAAACAAAAAGTCATGAAAAAACTCAGGTGTGCTTCACAGTGTTCATTGCAGCTGGCAGATATCAGCTTTCTTACCTCAGACTTGTCAGATCCCAACTGAAGTAAATGCTAAGCAGCTTCTTGTTAAACAGAAGGGTTTCATATTTCTAAAGGCAGCATTTGAAGAAACCTGAGCAAAGGATAAGAAAGACATCCCAAAGAGTGTACAGTTATGGATTGCTGTGGGAGAATGCAGTAGGATAGATTCGGGAGGATTCAAAAGGGTTGGTGCATGAAGCCACTAAAAGGTGAACAAAAATCAGGGTAAGAAACTAATTCAGAGCAATATAAACACAGGAATAAATAGAAAGGATGAGCTTTAAAACCTTAGCAGGTTGAACGGGCAAGTGAGTGACTATCTGTAAGAAGGACTATTCTATGAATAGTGCCACTCTAGCGCCTTCAGTAACTGGGATAGTGTGTGACATTTAGGAGGACTGACACGAAGAGAGGCATGAGTCTGTTTTAAAAAGCTTCATTGGGTGCATCCTTACTTTCATATGAAAGTACATTAATTTAGTTAATGGGAAGGTAAGCTCACTTATTAAAAAAAATAATAAAACGAAATACTTTGGCTCCAAAACACAGTCCTATGGAGACATTTTAGACTTCTAGACAAATAATATGGACAAGTAGCCTAGGGAGAGGGGCAAACCTGGGATGCAAGGAGAGATGTTTTCTGGAACCGTGCATCTCAGGGAAACGTGCGTGTAGGAAGAAAGGTGATAGAACCTTCCCGCAGTTTGCCACTATCTAGTGGGATGCATGCCTTGTGATAAATCTTTTCATGATGCTAGAGAGAGCATCACAAATATGTCGCCTATCCCAGGGGGTGGGAATCAATGATCATTTTCTAGGAAGCATTTTTGATCACCCAAAAGTGGCCATTTATGTCTCCTGGCAACAGAAAAGAACAGGGTAATTCATAGCTACTTTTGAATTATTTTGTCTGCTGTCAGAGATAATCTAGGAATCAGATTGATGCTAAATGTAAAAAATAGGGGCAAGTTAGACATAATTGAAAAGGTGGATTCGGATGTTGGTACATGTTTTTAGTCAAACCTTTCTTTCTGTGGCCAAACACCTGAAAGAAATAATTTAAAGGACAAAAGATTTAATTTAAAATATAATTAAGATATAATCATAGTTTCAGAGGTTTTGGTCCATGATTGGCTTGCTCAGTTATTAAGGGTTTTGGGGAAGTCAGCTCATTATGGGCTCCACAACTTAGCTGAAGGAAGGCCACTGTGGCTGCCAGGAAACAAACAGTGCCATGGGGAAAAAAAATGAACTAAAACCAGATTATCTTATAGGTGCCCATCCAACCAAGCTCTACCTCCAGTGCCCTCCTATTCACAACATTAAAGTAGGAAAGGCCTTCATAGCCAAAATTCTAGCACAAATGAGGGAACAGCTCAGAAGCCTCCACCCTTCCCTGAGGCATTAAAAAGGGTAAATGGCTGCTAAGGGAGAAGGAGAGTCAGGTTTTTTTCTGGGATGACCACTAGCATAGATTGTTCATACCTATGTATTCTCCCCTACACCTAATAACACACCAGTGACAGTCACATTAATTGGAGCATATATATGTAACAGTCACAATAATTGAGAAAAGGGTACATAGATCTGAAAGGGGGAACCTGAGGCAGAGCACGGTAGCAGATAGGAGGAGAGGAAAATGAGTAAGGGTGATGTGAATATTTTAAAACTGCTTTGTACTCATATATGAATATTTTTAAAAAGAAAAAGAAATCAGATCAGGCATCAGCGAGCTTCAGTAGATAAAAAGATATGCCATTTAGGCCTCAAGTCCTGAGCTGGGTACTTAGCATACAGGGTAAGAACAGCAAACTGACTCTTCAGTGTTGTCCTTTTTGCTACACACATGTCTCGGCACATGCCTGTGTTCATACAAGCATACACACAACCTCCATCAGTACATAAATTAAAAATGGGTTTAGAAGACTTTGAAAGGAAGCAAGGAGGAGTATTTGGGAGGCTTTAGAGGGAAGAAAAATTTTGTTAGAATCATATAAATAAAAAGTAAGAAAATGAAATAAATGCATTAAAGTATGAAATGAATAAACAATAGCCTGTGGGAATTTAAACATTTGACGAATGCCGTTGTCCACAACAGGCCCTGTGCTTTTCTTTTCTGCTTCCGCAGGATGTGAGCAGGACACAGTGACATGTGACTCTGAAGGCATCTGAGTGAGCATAGGTGGGAAGTGGGGCACACAGGTTTTGAAGAAACAAACCGAGGGAGTTATGCCAGCAGATGAAAGTTTGCAGGTTGCAAAATTAGTCATCTTTTAAAATTCAGATGCAGTCACATTAGGAATTAAAATGCTCCAGCTGATAAATGGAAACAGTCAGTGATGTCAGGAAAGGAGCTCTCTGAGACCCGTGATCACAAATTGATGTAATTAGACTTTAAAATACCTCATTATTCATGTGTGTTAATATGAAAATTATACACTAACATATTTATTCTCCAAACTCATGCCCGGCTTCTACTATTTTGAAAAGTACTTTAAAAATGCAGTGTACCAGCTATACAACATTGTTCTTTTTATTTCAAAAGCCCTGCTTTATTGCTTTTAAAATTACCTTAGAAAATAATTTTCTCGTTGAGTCTATTTTTGGTTAAATAAAAACCATTTACTTTTAATTCTATCTTAAATAAATAAACTTCTGTAGGATATTGGTAATCTTACAGAGTTTTATGCATAAAGAATATGGGTTTTTTTGTTTTTTTAACTTATTTATTTTTTAATTTTTTAATTTTTTTATTAATTACAGTTTATTCACTTTGTATCCAGCTGTAGCTCCTCCTCCATTCCCTCCTTCTTCTTCTCCTATGCCCCTCTCCCAGTCCACTGATAGGAGAGGTCCTCCCCCTTTCCATCTGACCCTAGTCTATCAGGTCTCATAAGGACTGGCTTTTTTTGTCTTCCTCTGTGGGTTAGTAAGGCTGATCCCTGCTCAGTAGGAGGTGATCTAAGAGCCAGCCCATGAATTCATGTCAGAGATGGTCCCTGGTTCTATTATTGGGGAAACTTCTTGGACACTGACCTGCCTTGATCTACTTCTGTGCATGGATTCTAAGTTATCTCCATGAATGGAGATCATCCTGAGTGAGGTATCCCAGAAGCAGAAAGATACACATGGTATATGCTCACTTATAAGTGGATATTACACAAATAATATAGGAGAATCATACTAAAATCTCTACAATTAAGGAAGCTAATCAAGAAAGAGGACTCTGGCTAAGATCCTCAATCTTCATTCAGAAAGGCAAATGGATGGATATCAGAAGAGGGAGAAAACAGGAAACAGGACAGGAGGCTACCACAGCAGGCCTCCCCGCAGGGTATCACAACATATACTGAGATTCATAGCCAAACTTTGGGTAGAATGCCGGGAATCTTATGAAATATGGGGGAGATAGAAAGACCTGGAGGAAATAGGAGCTCCACAAGGGGAGCAACAGAACCAAAACATCTGGGCACAGGGGTCTTTTCTGAGACTGATACTTATTTATTTTTATTAATTACATTTGATTCACTTTATATCCTGAGATGTAGCCCCCTCCCTCATCCCTTCCCATTCCCACCCTCCATCCCTCATTTCCTTCCATGCCCCTCCCAATGTCCACTGATAGGGTAGGTCCTCCTCCCCTTCCCTCTGACCCTAGTCTATCAGGGCTCCTCAGGACTGGCTGCATTGTTTTACTCTGTGGCCTGGTAAGGCTGTTCTCCACTCAGGGGGAGGTGATCAAAAAATCAGACACTGAGTTCATGTGAGAGACAGCCCCTATTCACCTTACTAGGAACCCACTTGAATAATGAACTGCCATGGGCTACATCTGTGTAGGGGTTCTAGGTTATCTCCATGCATGGTTCTTGGTTGGAGTATCAGTCTCAGAAAAGACCCCTGGGCCAGATTTTTGGTTCTGTTGCTCTCCCTGTGGAGCTCCTGACTCCTCCAGGTCTTTCTATCTACCCCTTTTTTCATAAGATTCCCTGCACTCTGCCCAAAGATTGGCTATGATTCTCAGCATCAGCTTTAATATTTGCTGAGTAGAGTCTTTTAGAGGCCCACTGCAGTAGGGTCCTGTCCTGTTCCCTGCTTTTTGTCTCTTCAGATGTCTTTCCTATTTGCCTTTCTGAGTGAGGATTAATCATCTTACCCAGGGTCTTCCTATTGGCTTAACTTCCTTAAGGAAAACAGATTTTAATATGTTTATCCTATGTTGTATGTCTAATGTCCACTTATGAGTGAGTATATACTGTTTGTCTTTTTGCTTCTTTGATAGATACCTCACTCAGAATGATCTTTTATAGTTCCCACCATTTGCCTGCAAATTTCATGATTTTCTTGTTTTTAATTGCTGAATAGTATTTCATTGTGTAAATGTACCATAATTTCTGTAACCATTCCTCATCTGAGGGACATCTGGGTTGTTCCTAGATTCTGGCTATTAAGAATAAAGCTGCTACAAATATGGTTGAACAAATGTCCTTCTTGTATACTTAAGCATATTTGGATATATGCCGAGGAATGGTATAGCTGAATCTTGAGGAAGCACTATTCCTAATGTAAAAAGGTTTTCCGCATCCCTATATCTGCCAGAGGGCTAATAACCAGAATATATAAAGAGCTTAAAAAGTTAAACCAGAATATGGAAACAACCCAGATGCCCCTCAACTGAAGAATGGATGCAGAAACTGTGGTACATCTATACAATGGAGTATTACTCAGCAAAGAAAAATAAGGAAATCATGAAATTTGCAGGTAAATGGTGGGACCTGGAAAGGATCATCCTGAGTGAGTTGTCCCAGAAGCAAAAAGACACACATGGTCTATACTCACTCATATAACCATACAATATAGAATAAACCCACTAAAATCTGTACATCTAAACAAACTAAGCAAAAGAGAGGACCCTAACTAAAATGTTCAATCCCCATCCTGAAAGGCAAAGAGGATGGACATCAGAAGAAAAAGAAAATAGGAAACAACCTCGGAACCTGCTACAGAGGGCCTCTGAAAGCCAGAAGAAAACAGGAAACAACCTTGAAACCTGCCACAGAGGGCCTCTGAAAGCTTCTGCAGTATAGACTGTCAAAGCAGATGCTGAGCCTGATGGCCAACTGATGGGCAGAGTGAATGGAATTCTATGTAAGAAGTGTGAAATAGTAAGAGCTGGAGGGGATGGGAACTCCACAAGGAGAGCAACAGAACAAGATAATTTGAACACAGGGAACTTCCCAGAAAATCATACTCCAACCAAGGACTATCCGTGGAGATGACCTGGAACCCCTGCGCAGGTGTAGCCCATGGCAGTTCAGTGTCCAAGTGGGTTACATAGTAATGGGAAGACGGACTGCCTCTGACATAATCTGATTGGCCTGCTCGTTGATCACCTCCCCCTGAGGGGGGAGCAGCCTTACCAGGCCACAGTAGAGGACAATGCAGCCACTTTTGATGAGAACTGATAGACTAAGGTCAGAAAGAAGAGGAGAACCTTTCCTATCAGTGGACTTGGGGAGTGGCATGCATGCAGAAAGGGGAGGGAGGGTGGGATCGGGAGGAGAGGAGGGAGGGGCTTATGGGGGGATACAAAATGAATAAAGTGTAATTAATAAAAAAATTAAAAAAACTACACCATCAAACCCAGTAATCCAATTTAAAAAAAATGGGGTACAAAGCTAAACAGAGAATTCTCAATAGTGAAATATCAAATGGCAGAGAAACACTTAAAGAAATGTTCAAGTACTTGGTCATCAGGGAAATGCAAATCAAAACAATCCTGAGATTTCACCTTACACCCATCAGAATGGCTAAGATCAAAGACTCAAGGGACAACACATGCTGGAGAGGATGTGGAGAATGGGGAATCCTCCTTCATTGCTGGTGAGAATGTAAACGTTTACATCACTCTGGAAATCAATCTGGCGCTTTCTCAGACAATTAGGAATAGTGCTTCCTCAAGACCCAGCTATACCACTCCTAGGCATATATCCAAAATATGCTCAACTATACAAGAATTTATGTTTTTAATGCATCTTTTGACTGAGTTGGGCATACCCAGTCTAAGAATTAGCCATCACGTGGACTCTTACTGAAGAGATCTGCTCTAGATGGCTTATAAAGGGAATTCAAAAAAATAAAAGAAAGAAAGAAAAGAAAAGAAAAAGAAAAGTTTCTTTCTTTGGTAGAAGCTGTGCTGTTTTTCAAGGAATCTATCATGGAAGAAATCCTTATATCTGCTGTTCCTGTGACTCAACATAAGCCCAAGGCACTCCAGTGTCATCTCCATTGTCATACTTCGTTTTTCTCCAGATGACTGCTTACCTTTCAAGTGGATCCCACAGAAAATTCTCACAGTTTCATTTACGGTAGAAAGGCACTATAACAGCCTTTATCTTCTGCAAATAAATTCTCTTTTCAAAAGCCCGAATTATTTCCTCCTGCTTTTTTTGCTCTGTGTTTTCTGAGCGCTGCCTCCCTGTGAGCAGTCAAACCTATCATGAAGTGCTTTGTTTACGCCCATCAAAATACACACTCCAGAAAAGGCCATAACCTTGGCAAGCGTTCTCCCTTTTGATTCTGCATTGTGTCTTCAACTCAGCTTTTTATGTATTCCCCTAAGGATTGACCATCGTTTATTTTTTTTCCCTATTATTTAGAACTAGATCTTCAAGGCTTTGCTCTTGGACCAGCAGCCTGTGGATGGGATTTTGTTTACTGCAAATCGGAAGTGTCGGATATTAGCTTCATTTAAAAGGTAAGAGGATAAGTAGTGCAGGATGTCTGCAGTCTCTTAGTTTGAGTATGGGATTGCATCTTTTAACTGACACTGTTCTTTGACTTTTCAGCGTCTAATCTGCTATCACTAACTTGCGACCTTATCCTGTAGGTCATTCTGAAACTCTTGCAAGGTTATATTTATACAACTTGGAAAGATGACACTATCACTTGTTCATGTGAGAATTTGAGTTGATACTGTCCATCAACTACCCTCTTCCCCAGACTTTTGTCTTTCTCACATTTGTTGTGATACAAGCTGCATCACTGCAGTGGTTTGTTTCTTGGGCCTGAATATTGTATGGATATTTATGTGTGTTTTTATCCAATAATATTAAGGGGCTATGTTTTAAGGTATTCAGTTAAAATGCGTTTAGTGAAAACAACACTATGGTTCTAATAATTTCCAAAATATCTTACTAATTTCTCAGCTTCCCATTCCCACCTAGAATACATAAATCCCCATGTTTTAGAGAAGGCAAGGTTGACTTGCCCTGATTTTGAGCAACTGATTTAGTTTCTTCTTGCCTCTGACTTCACCTTCACCAATTGAGATAATCTAAATGCATTTAACAAATTCAGTAATAATAATTCAAGCTGAATGTGACTCAAATTTAGGATTGTTTTAATGGCAAATGTGCTTTTTGTTTTTATATGAAACAAATTCAGAAAATGAGAAAAGTAACTAGTTCATGGAAGCCCTAGTTATTATCTAGCTAATATTATTATTATCTACCTAATAATGAGCCACTGTTTTAAACATATAAACATAGCTCCACATAATACTTCTTTTTAAATTTTTTTAATTTTATTAATTACACTTTATTCACTTTGTATCCCCCCATAGACCCCTCTCTCCTCCTCTCCTGATCCTACCTTCCCTCCCCCTTCTTCAAGCATGCCTCTCCCCAAGTCCACTGATAGAGGAGGTCCTCTTCTCCTTCCATCTGATCTTAGTCTATCAGATCACATCAGGAGTGGCTGCATTGTCACCTTCTGTGGCCTGGGAGATGATCAAAGAGCAGGCCAATCAGATTATGTCAGAGGCAGTCCCTCTTCCCATTACTATGTAACCCCCTTGGACACTAAACTGCCTTGGGCTACATCTGTGCAGGTGTTCTAGGTTATCTCCATGCCTGGTACTTGTTTGGAGTATGAGTCTCTGGGAAGACCCTGTGTTCAAATTTTCTGGTTCTGTTGCTCTCCTTGTGGAGTTCCTGTTCTCTCCAGATCTTACAATTTCCCACTTCTTACCTAAAATTCCATGCACTCTGCCCAACAGTTGGCCATAAGTGTCAGCATCTGCTTTGATAGTCTGCAGGGCAGAGGCTTTCAGAGGCCTTCTGTGGCAGGTTCCTAGGTTGT
The DNA here is from genome assembly GCF_907164565.1 of Psammomys obesus. Classification (NCBI taxonomy): domain Eukaryota; kingdom Metazoa; phylum Chordata; class Mammalia; order Rodentia; family Muridae; genus Psammomys; species Psammomys obesus. The sequence goes on along the minus strand of NW_026596117.1, from coordinate 3,227,916 downwards.
TTCCTGTTTTCTTCTTCTGATGTTCATCCTCTTTGCCTTTCAGGATGGGGATTGAGTATTTTAGTCAGGGTCCTCTCTCTTGATTAGTTTCTTTAGATGTACAGATTTTAGTAGGTTTAAACTATGGTATATACTCAATCATATAGACATATAACATAGGATAATACTTCTTTTTTGCTCAGAATTGGTTAGAGAAAGTTTTCCTTGTTCAGCAATTTAAATGAGTTTAGAGGCTTAATTTTAATGATGCTTATTAACTTCAAATACTGAAAAAAATAAGGAAATCAATAAGGTAGTTTTACATTCACTTGCTCTTTAGCTCTGTAACAACCTCACTAATAACTTATTGCATATTTATTTTTATTGTAATTATAAAGTTTGATTTTAATGTATAAACTATGAAGGCATCTAAAAAGCATTTGCAATCTCACCAAATGTCACTGAATATTTATGACAGGAAATTAGAAGACACATTAAATTCTGCCTCTGTGCTGATTCTATCTATAATAATAATATGAATAATTTTCATGAACTGAATTATTTTATTAACTCTTAAAATAATGACTGAAATTAGCTAGTTCAATCGGAGTTTTCTATGTAACATTGAATTATTTTTTTCATCTTATTAACTGATTAATTTGTCAGACCATTGTACTGTGATCATAAACTAAACACCGAATAGACAGTTATACATTCTATGTATATATTCTATGCAATTTATGTTCATACTATTGAATATTATTATAGAATATTATATATGCATAAATGTATATGAGTGAAGGCATGTGAAAATCACACTATGGTGAGTGTTCCAATAATGTTATAATTATATTACAATATATCCCAAGTAAGGGTTGCAGAAGAAGTTAACATTGATACTGAACATCATTAATAAAAGAATTTGACCAGAGAGAGATGAGTGCTACTCAAAGCACTGTTGCAGTAGTTCCAAACATCCAGTGAGCTTAAGCGTTGTTGGTATAAGGCTCTGCACTTGTGAAGCGTAACCTTCACGAAGCTTAGTGGAAAATGAGGATGAAAAAGTTCGAGATATTGTCATTAAAATAATCATGCTTTAAAAATTTAAGTTCCTTTGCTGTGGTGGTACACACCCTGAATCCCAGCAGAAGCAGAAGGATCTCTGTAAGTTTGAAGACAGCCTGGTCTACAGAGCTATTTCCAGAACATCCAGGGCTATAAAAAGAAACCTTGTCTCAACAAACAAACAAATAAAAATAGTTGTTGTTATTTTCCAAAATGGTGTCTCTAAGATGCTGTCAAATTCTCAGAAAACTATAAAATGCACTTATTTGCTTACTAATAATTTCTTTATTTTAAATTTCAAGTACATTAGTACATAATTTATGTCTTAGGCATATATAATTGCTTTCAGCTCTCTAGTACCCTTTGATTTTCAGGTGCTGACTGCCATGGCTTGAGTGTGTCCTGCCCTAAAAATTTTTATCAGTGACTTTTTCATGTTCATATGCTACACATGTGGTCTTGAGTATCAAATTAATAAATGTTATATAATTCTCAGTAGCAATGTAGGTGCTGCAGTGTTATATAAAATCCCATTTCTCATAGCGGGAGCTATATTGTGTGGGTTTTAGAGATCAAAGGATAAATTTTCTCATAAATGTCAACCATGAAAGTCCTTTACAAACACATTCAGTATAATCAAACCATTGTGCGAAAAGCAAACCTAAGACACGCTTTCTGTCTTCAAGAAATTGCTTTTTAAACAATGATCGAATGTATTCTACAACACACAAGTTTTGAAAATAATCCTCAAGAAGGAGCACGAAAAAAAAAAAAAAAACAATATCTTGCAATATTCACTAAATCAAACCTCCAGAAACAAGAACACACTTGTACAATGTCTGTACACATTTTAAAGTTCAGATTTATTGCTGATTCCCTCTTACTTTAGGCCACTGGACCAGTGTGGGTTGTGGCTCGAACACATGTAACTCAGCTTTGGAAGAAAAAGGTCACGGTGTTGTTTCATTTTCACAGACTTGCTGACAAATAGAATATTATGCATATATTTAAATATTAAATATTCTGTTAGTTGTGACAGGGGAAAAAAAGGTTAACGTGAGTCCTTTAGAAGCTCAGGAAAGGCTGAAATTACCAAGATTCTTTCTGGTAGGTCATAAGTTATAAAAACCTTATAGTCATGAGTCTTTGCTTTGAAAACACTGCTA
>NW_026596117.1:3218918-3225696 GCF_907164565.1 Psammomys obesus | reverse complement strand
GACTAACTCCCCTTCTTTCTTATGATTCCCTGTACTCTGCCAAAGGTATCATCAAAACAAAACACCTGCCATCAAAACACCTGTCATCAAAACAAAACACCTGCCTACAGATTGGGAAAGAATCTTCACTAACCCTTTATCGGACAGAGGACTAATATCGAGTATATACAAAGAACTAAAGAAGCTGAAAAGCAGCAAACCAAGTAATCCAATTAAAAAATGGGGAACAGAGCTAAACAGAGAATTCTTGAAAGAGGAATATCGAATGGCAGAGAAACACTTAAAGAAATGCTCATCCTCATTAGCCATCAGGGAAATGCAAATCAAAACGACCCTGAGATATCACCTTACACCCATCAGAATGGCCAAGATGAAAAACTCAAGGGACAACACATGCTGGAGAGGTTGTGGAGAAAGGGGAACCCTCCTCCACTGCTGGTGGGAATGTAAACTGGTACAACCACTCTGGAAATCTATCTGGCGCTTTCTAAGACAATTAGGAATAGTGCTTCCTCAAGACCCAGCTATACCACTCCTAGGTATATACCCAAAGTTTGCTCAAGTACACAAAAGGGATATTTGCTCAACCATGTTTATAGCAGCTTTATTTGTAATAGCCAGAACCTGGAAACAACCCAGATGTCCATCAACGGAGGAATGGATACAGAAATTGTGGTATTTTTACACAATGGAATACTACTCAGCAAGCAAAAAGGAGGAAATCATGAAGTTTGCAGGCAAATGGTGGGACCTAGAAAAGATCATCCTGAGTGAAATATCCCAGAAGGAGAAAGACAAACACGGTATATACTCACTTATATAGACCTAAAAGATATGATAAACATAATGAAATCTATACACCTAAAAAAGATAATCAAGAGAGCGGACATGGGGTAAGATGATCAATCCTCGTTTAGAATGACAGATGGGATGTGCATTGAACGTATGACAGGAGTCTACTGAGCGCATTGGAAAGACTCTAAATAGCAGTGTTTTCAAAGCAAAGACTCATGACCAAACCTTTGGCAGAGTACAGGGAATCATAAGAAAGAAGGGGAGTTAGTCTGATGAGGAAAGGATAGGAGCTCCACAAGGACCAAACATATCTGGGCACAGGGTCTTTTCTGAGACTGACATGCAACCAAGGAGCATGTATGAACGTAACCTAGAACCTCTGCTCAGATGTAGCCTGTGGTAGCTCAGTAACCAATTGGTTTCCCATAGTGAGGGGAACAAGGACTATTTCTAACAGGAACTCAATGACTGTCTCTTTGACCTCCTTATCCCCCAAGGGAAGAGCAGTCCTGTTAGGCCACAGAGGAGAGCTTTGCAGCCAGTCCTGAAGATACCTGATAAAACAGGAGCGGATGAATGGGGAGGAGGTTCCCCCTATCAGTGGACTTGGCAAGGGGCACGGTGGAGATGAGGGAGGGAGGGACTGGGAGGGAATGAGGGATCGGGACACGGCTGGGATACAGAGTTAATAAAATGTAACTGATAAGAAAAAAAATAAAATTAAAAAAAAAGAATTATATCTTATAAAGTTGCTGTTCCAAGAGACAAAGCTGAGCAGCTGAAACATCTTACAATATACCAAGCGTATTGAATTTCAAATGAAACTTGAATTTTGTGTATATATACCTATCAAATGAAGTTATTTCCTGTAAAAAAAAATAAAAAATAAAAAATAAAAACCTTATATATGCTATCTCACTTGGAGTTTCTAAACCTCTTAGTGTCCTGTGTCTCTCTTTACCCTTAATATTTATATAACCAAATCTTTGTCTCTGATCTTAAATTACATAATGTCTTCTGTTTGGCAAAAGGGAGAAATTAGGGAACAAAACTTCCATCCACAGATGCCAACTCTCTGTATTCTTTTCTACACAAAAAGAAACCCCACAAAACAGAATGCTGTGGGAGGTTTACTAAATACCTCACCGTCTCATCTGAATTTCTGATTACATATTTTTCTCCTTATCTCCTTCTTTAGTATCCTTTACTGTCACTCTTAATTGATTTCATTTCTATAGATTTTTTTGAAAACATGCACCATACTTAATTTTTAGAAACATTTTGTTCTGCTTTTTTAATTTGGGGAAACATAGCTAAGAATGCTATGGTGCTATTTTGGGTTTTGAAATCTTGACCATGAAACTTCATTCCTTAGTGATTTGTATTTATAAAGAAGTGTCCTGAGAGGGGGTTGTGCAGAGACTGACACAACAACCAAGGACCATGCATACAGAAGCCCTACACCCCCTGCTCAGATGTAGCCCACAGGCAGCTCAGTCTCCATGTGAGTTGCTTAGTAAGAGGAGCAGGGGTTGTCTTAGACATGAATTCTGTTGCTTGCTCTTTGATCACTTCTCCCTGTCAGGGCAACCTTGTCAGCCCACAGAAGAAGAGAATCCATTCAGTCTTGATGAGACTTAATAGGCTAGGGTCAAATAGTAGTGGAGGAGGATTCCCTCTCTCAGTGGACTAGGGGAGGAAGATAGAGGGAAAGAGGTAGGGAGGATGGAACCAGGAAGAGATGAGGAAGGTGGCTACAATTGGGATATAAAGAAAATAAATTGTAAAAATAAATAAATTAAATAAATTTGAATGCATGAAAAAGAAGTGTCATAAATCTACTTTTTAAAGTAATCAGGGTTAATAAATTATACATTTATTTAGGAACTGGATATATAAATATGCTCACTATTGATGGACAGTGGTTACTTTAGAAATAATTAATTCTAAAACCCTTAATTGGGATATACTTCTTCAAATGTAAGGTTTTATAAAATTTACAGCTGAGAGTCATAGTACATTTCAAGACTGATTATAAATATCGCCCTATAATCTACGTTAAAAAAAATAAATTACATGACATCAAAAAATGAGACATATAATCATGATTCCAGATTTATAGTACACTGAGAATCTTTACCTCACATGTTCAAGACAGTGGATTTAATCTCTAGCATACCAGAAAGAAGGAAAAAAAAAGTAATATAATCATTAACTGACATTTTGTTTATATGTTACATTGTTTGTTCTTTTGCCACCCAAGGTAGCACACAACCGAAATCCCAGCATTTGGGTTGCAAAAGAAGAAGGAGCATGCATTCAAGGTCAGTCTGGTTTATTAAGTGAGTCTCAAAGACTACCCAAATGCTTACCCAGAGCATTGAGCTTGGAGCCCAACCTTACCATAAAATGCAGCAATGCCCTTATAATGCTTGCCATTACTATTTACCCATGCTTCTTCCTGACTTGGTATAAAATGTCATGTACTTTTAGAAATAACTAAAACCAATATGATAGCTTTTTTTAAAATAACATGTATTTATTTATTTATTACAATTTATTTACTTTGCATCCCAGCTGTAGCCCCTCCTTCATTCCCTGAGCCCACACTCACTCACTCCCTCTTCTTCTCCCATGCCTCTTCCCCAGTCCACTGATAGGGGAGGTCTTCCTCCCTTTCATCTGAACCTAACCCATCAGTTCTCACCAGGACTGTCTGCATTGTCCTCCTATGTGGCCAGCTAAGGCTGCCCCTTCCCCTAAGGGGTAGGTGATCAAAGAAGCAGCCATAAGGGAAATATCAAATCGCAGACAAACACTGAAAGAAATGTTCAATGTCCTTAGTCACCAGGGAAATGCAAATCAAAATGACCCTGAGATTTCACCTCACACCCACCAGAATGGCTAAGATAAAAAACTCAAGTGACAACACATGCTGGAGTGGATGTGGAGAAAGGAAAACACTCCTTCATTGCAGGTGGGAATGTAAACTTGTACAACCACTTTGGAAATCAGTCTAGCACTTTCTCAAACAAATAGGAATAGTGCTACCTCATGATAGTTCTTTTATTCTTTAATAAGAGAGGAATATTGTCTGCTGTGACACTTGAAAAGCAAACTGAGAATGAGAAACTGGACTTTTTGAGCCTCTGTATGAATGTTCTTATGCACAGTCCACTAGAACATTATTCAATATACACTTTATTTTCAGATTTATTTTTATAACTTTTATACCCCCTGTATGTGTTTATGTATGACATTTGTGTGGGCTGCTGAAGAGATTGAAGTTTCTCGTACTTGTAATCTTCAAGATATGCGTGCTGGGAAACAAAATTCAGGTCTTCTGGAAGAACAGCAAGCATTCTTAATTACTAAGCCATCTTTTTGCCCACCGAATATATATATTTTAATAACTAAAGTCCTATCTCTGAGTATCAAGAAGCAGGAAAACATGACCCACAGAATCAACTGAGTAGAGTACATAGGGGCTCATAGAGACTTAAACAACAAGCACAGAGCCTGTAGGGGTCTGTTCCAGGTCTTCTGTATATATCTTATCTGTGTTAGCTTAGTGTTTGTTTTGTGTGTTTGTTTTTTTATTGTTATTTTGTTGTTTGCTTTTTTGTGGGAGTTCTAACAGTGGGAATGTGGGTTTTGTGGGTGTCTCTGAAACTTTGATCTGTTCTTGGGACCCTTCTTCTCCGACTGGCTTGCTCATCCGGCCCTGAAATGAAGGTTTGTGCCTAGCGTCATTGTATATTGTTATGCCATGTTGGGTTCATATCCCTAGAAGACCTGTTCTTTTCTGAAGAGAAATGGAGGAGTAGAAGATCTGGAAGAGAGGGAAGGTGTATGTAGGAAAACTGGAAGGGGTAGAGAGAAAGAAAACTGGTTTAGGATTTAGTGTATGAGAGAAGACCTAAAGCAAACCCAACCAAAAAACAAAACAAAACAAACAAGGATATATGTTAGCCAGCTAAGTAGATAATTTATATAAATATTCTGTGCTAGTATATATGACTTTCTTAAAGTAGTAAAAAAATGACAGTAAAATTGGAATTGTGGAGGGTTTTTTTTTTGTTTTCTTTAATTTTAGAAGGTTTTAGGTTCTTTTAAGTGTATGAATATATATACATCTCACATTAACAATATTCAAAAAATTATTTTTATTGCTTATTCCTATTTTTATTATTAGTTACATTTTATTAATTCTGTATCCCAGCTATATCACACTCCCTCATTCCCTCCCAATCCCACCCTCTCTCCCTTAGCTCCTCCCAGCCTCTTTCCAAGTCCACTTATTGGGAGGACCTCCTCCCCTTTCATCTGACCCTGTTTTATAAGGGATCTTCAGGACTGACTGTAAAGACCCCCTCTGTGGCCTAGCAGGGCTGTTCCTCCTTTGGGGGGTGGGGAGGTCAAAGAGCCTGCCATTGAGTTCCTGTTAGAAATAGGCCCTGTTTCCCTCACTATGGGAAACCAACTGGTTACTTAGCTACCATGGACTACATCTGAGCAGAGGTTCTAGGTTATATCCATACATGGTCCTTGGTGGAGTGTCAGCCTCAGAAAAGACCCCTATGCCCAGATATATTTGGTCCTTGTGGAGATCCTATCCTTTCCACGTCATACTAACTCCCCCTTCTTTCATATGCTTCCCTGCACTCTGCCGAAGGTTTGGTTATGAGTCCTAGTATCTGCTTTGATACACTGCTAGGTTGAGTCTTTCAGAGGCCCTCTTCAGTAGGCTCCTGTCCTGTTACTTGTTTTCTCCTGTTACGTCCAATGTACACCCCATTTGTCTTTCTAAGTGAAGATTGATCATCTTACCCTGGGTCCTCTTTCTTGTTTATCTTCTTTAGGTGTATAGATTTCATTATGTTTCAAAAAATTATTAAGAAACAGTATATCACCATTCTACAGAATAAGAAAGACACCTACATTTAACTAAGAAAGCCTGGATATTGAAGAAGCAGGAATAAAATTTCTAAGTCCTCAGAGCACACGTACATATAACATGTGTGCCTAAGGAGACAATCTTCTGAAAGACAAAAAAAGATCTCAGAAATAGATTTCCACAACTCTCCTGGAGGAAGAACTCTTGGTATATGCTTGACGTGAAGGTCGGAAAAAGCTGTGACTGAAGCCAATGGGCTTGTGTTGATTAGAAAGCCAATATCTCCTCAGTGTCTGCTGCTATGTTAGTTTGCCTAAGTGTTTGTCTATCTTGTTAATTTTTTTTTTTTTTTCAAAGAACCCGCTCTTGGTTTCCTTGATTCTTTGAACCAAAGAAATCTGAGCACAGGGGTCTTTTCTGAGACTGCTACTCCAACCAAGAGCCATTCATGTATATAATCTAGAACCCCTGCTCAGATGTAGCCTATGGCAGATCAGTATCCAAGTGGGTTCCCTAGTAAGGAGAACAGGGACTGTTTCTGACATAAACTCAGTGGCTGGCTCTTTGATCACTTCTCCCTGAGGAGGGTGCAGCCTTACCAGGCCACAGAGGAGGACAATGCAGCCAGCCTTGATGTGACCTGATAAACTAGGGTCAGGTGGAAGGGGAGGAGGGCTTCCCCTATGAGTAGACTTGGAGAGGGGCATGGGAGGAGATAAGGGAGGAAGGAAAAGATAGGGCGGGGGCTACAGCTGGGATACAAATTGAATAAACTGTAATTAATATGAAAAAAGAAAGCCAATGTCTCATGTGTCTGACCATTTTTTAACTTAATATACTGATTTTTAATAAGTGTGTGTGTGCTACACTTATATTCTATGTACTATGAAGGTTACAAATATCAACACATCTCTTTATTTTCCTTTCCTTCCCTCCTTCCATGCACACATGTATGCATGAGAAAGAGAGAGAGAGAGAGACAGAGACAGAGAGAGAAATAGAGAAAGAGAAAGAGAGAAAGAGAAAAAGAGAAAGAGAAAGAGAAAGAGAAAGAGAAAGAGAAAGAGAAAGAGAAAGAGAAAGAGA
>NW_026596117.1:3194801-3218908 GCF_907164565.1 Psammomys obesus | reverse complement strand
AGAGAAAGAGAAAGAGAAAGAGAAAGAGAAAGAGAAAGAGAAAGAGAGGACAGGCATTAGGAAGTACCTATGGAAGACAGAGAACAGCCTTGGTTGTCCACTCTAAATTTTCACCTTTTCTGAAGTGTTGTAATAAACTATTAATATTTACTATTGATATATCTTATAGTAAGGCTGCAGTTACTCCTAAATGGCTATATAACCAAATCACCACATAGAGAATAGGATTTATTTAGTTAACCTAGAACACAATGCTGACACTAGTTATTCCATCCTAAACCTCCAAGCCCTCATAGTTTCCTAACATTTAGATTTTACCCATTGTACTTGCTTTTAGTGATATCTTAGGTCTGGTTCATCTCTCCACGTAGCTCCAAGACCTCTTCTGCAGCCTCTGCTCTCCCAGCTTCTGCTCCTCCTCACCCTCCTACTCCTTCCTCTTCTCCCACACCTCCTCTCTCAATCTTACTTCTCCTGCTTCCTTCCTCTCATCCAACTCTGAACCAAGATGCCCACCCTATCCTCTCCATTGTTCAACATTGTGGATGGTTGTTTTAATTGACAAATTGGAGAACAAATGGTGGCATGGTTACACAAACCTGAGACAGGTGATGCTTAGAATAAGTATCACAATGCAATGTCTGGATTGAAACCAGATAGTGGCGGAGAGAAATCAGCATTTGAATGAACAAGGGTAAGGTGTATACATTTCAAAAGAACATTATACCAACACTGAAGCAAGGTCTTATGGGTCACAATGTTCACCAAGCTTGTTTTTTGAAGGTTTCTCCTGCCTCTGTTCCCACCTCACCGTAAGAGCTTGAGGATTAATGATGTATGCTACTATAACCTGAATTTGTGGTTCTGACATCTAAAGGAACTCAGTTATTATGCTTAAGTAACAAGTGCATTACACATTGAGCCATCCTCCAAGGCTGAAATTATTTTTATTTACACTAGCTATCTTAGCCAATAGCCAAAGCGAAAACACTTACTTACTTAACATTTTCTTTTTCTTTAAGGTAAATGACTTAAAATTCAGAGACAGTGCTGAAAATTTACATAGCCCTTTCAACACAAAAGAGAGTTTATGTCAAAAAAAAGCATCTAACCAAGACTTCAATGTTTGGAAGTTTTCCTATCACTGCATCTTTCAATAACCTTGTTCTGTTCTCCCAGCTGAATGAAACAGACACTGCCATGTAACAGTCAATGTAGATACCTCTGTCTCTCTTATTGTCCTTCTCTTGTGTCCTAATCCTATTTGTGGTATTTGTCAGGAAAGTTAACTTTCCATATCTGATACCTTGCACACAAGAAACAATGCAACTTTGATCAAGTGTGAGAGGGAAATATTGTCCAGGCCCTTAACTAGGTCATGGAGCACAGTTGGCTGGCTGCTGCAGGTTTTGACAGCTGCTCCTGGCTGCAGCCTTGTTGTGAGCATTGGGGCTGCACCTCTCTCCAGATGCCAAGGGTGCTGATAGGAGTTAGGGCTGTGACAGGCAGCCAGCCTTGTATATTTCCCCAATTGGAAGCATACTGCCTTCAAAAGTTTGCTTTGGGTACGGCTTTCTCTTATGTTTACAAGAAAACCACAGCCAAATGATTTTCCTGCCCATCTGCACCATATTAGACATCTGGACAATTTTGGCCTTGTATACACATCAATGTGATGGAGCACACATCCATTTTGTTAACTTTCAGAGACCATTCTCACCAGATATTGGTCTCCATGAAAAATCTTTTACCTATGCTTCTAAGAGAATCCTTTTATCTTGGAGTGTAGGAGCCATGATGTAGACACATTACAAGGGCTTAAACAATAGGTTTATAGGAAGGACCTGCTGGAAAGTCAATTATTCCTCCTGAAGATTCCCTTAGTTGCACAATTTAGTGATACTTAAGTTTTTACTCATTGTTAATGCACTGAGTATTATGAATGGTAAATTATCACATATCCATACAAATGTACATATTATAAAAATAATTCCAGCTGCATATTCTTGATAATGAGATTACTATACTAAAGTCTTTTATAAAAGCTTATCCAGAAGCACTTAAAATTTATTTAAGTATGGTATTAGCCAACTTTCTGGCATTTGAGAAAATACCTGAAGTAATGACTTAAACAAGGACCCTTAGCTTTTCATGTCGGCAGGTGTGTGAGTGCGTTGAGCTATAAAGGCTGCAGTGCTGCCATGCCTATGCATGATGGTTCAGAACATTGTGGTGGAACAAGGGACAGGGCCCCTCAGCCCTCACCACATGCACCAGATTCACAAGTAAGTTCCAGCCTTCCTTCACAGCCTTGCTTCTGCTTTCATTCAATCCTGACCTTTGCCTACTGTATAGTGCTGCTCACATTCAGAATGGGTCCATCCTTCCCCATTGGACTTCCACATGACCATTAGCTCTGGAAATTATCTCATGGCATACCCAGAAATGTACTTTACTAATCTTCTAAGCATTTTTCAACAGAGTCAAGTTGACAAACAAAATTAACCACCATAGATACTTTATGCAAATATTTATACTGTATTTGTATGCTCTGTATTAGTATCTGTATGCATATGTATTCCTATACTGTATGCTGTATTTGCTTCTATCTGCTACATCCATTACCCATGTTTTTCTATTTATTACCCTACAGTACCATGGCCACCGTGACCACCATCTGCACATCTATGTTAAGTTGTCTCTGTTTTAAACATCAGCAAATATTGCCCCTTTAAATAATTGTCTCCCTCTTACGTTTTACATCACTTAAATGGCTGATTCTTATACTTCTGAATCTGTGTTAGTCTATTCTTCTGGCTCTTTCTCTTCCACCTGACACTTACAGCTTGGTATTTTTGGATATTCTTTCTCCATCTGCTTTTGCCTTCATACTCTATTCTTGGCTGTTATTTGTCCCTCTCACTGTATAATTATTCTCTAAGGCTTACACAGTTTGAATTCTTGCATCAGTAAACCACCTTCAAGACATGCATTGTGGTGCATATATCACAGCTCCTTCAATGTTTTTTCTTTGATAATTACACTTCATTCACATTGTATCCCCCCATAAGCCCCTCCCTCCTCCCCTCCAGATCCCACCCTCCCTCCCCCTTATTCACACATGCCCCTCCTCAAGTCCACTGATAGGGGAGGTCCTCCTCTCCTTCCTTCTGATCTTAGTTTATCAGATCTCATCAAGAGTGGCTGCATTGTCATCTTCTGTTGCCTGGTAAAGCTGCTCCCTCCTCAGGGGGAGGTGATCAAAGAACAGGCAAATCAGATTATGTCAGAGGCAGTCCCTCTTCCCATTATTATGTAATCTACTTGGACACTAAACTGCCATGGGCTACATCTGTGCAGGGGTTCTAGGTTATCTCCATGCCTGGTACTTGGTTGGAGTATGAGTCTCTGGGAAGAACCCTGTGTTCAAATTTTCTGGTTCTATTGCTACACATGATATATACTCACTCATATAACATGTAATATAGGATAAACCTACTAAAATCTGTACATCTAAAGAAACTAATCAAGAGAGAGGACCCTTACTAAAATGTTCAATCCCCATCCCAAAAGGCAAAGAGGAAGGACAACAGAAGAAGAAGAAAACAGGAAACAAGCTAGGAACCTGCCACAGAGGGCCTGTGAAATGTTCTGTCCTGTAGACTATCAAAGCAGACACTGAGACTTATGGCCAACTGTTGGGCAGTGTGCATGGAATCTTATGTAAGAAGTGGGAAATAGTAAGATCTGGAGAGGACAGGAACTCCTTCAATGTTTACCTGTAGTTTCATACAGCATTTTGGCATAATAAGTGTGTAAAGTATGTTTCATTTTTCCTTTATTTTTAATATATCAACTTCTATGCTATTTTACTAATTTTTTATCATTAAAACAGAGTGTTACAAAGTGAATAATTTAAAATAGCATACATTTTATTTACTTTACAGTTCTATAGTTTAGAAGTTCAAAGTTGTATTCTAAACACAAGTCATGGTTAGAAAAGGTGACATTCCATTCTCCACACTCTGAAGAAGAATTTGTTCTTATTCCTTGTCTGATTCAGAGTCAGCTCACACTTTCTTGATCTGGCCTTTTGCCTCCGTCTTTTAGGTAAAGTTAAATCAGCTCATGTCATCATTTTATGCAAACTGTCTACTCACCTCATTCCCCTCCTCTTTCAAATTTCAACACTTTTGTGATAAAGATAGGGCCACCTATTTATTCTAGCGTTTGCATATTTGGTCGTAGATTGCAGTTCTGGAGAAAGGTATTCGACCCACTATATTTTAATATTTACATTAATATTGCATAGGCATATATGTGGTCATAAGGCAGTATGTGTTGGGGTGTGTTTTTGAGTCTCTCTCTCTCTCTCTCTCTGTGTGTGTGTGTGTGTGTGTGTGTGTATGTGTTTATGGCCAGTATTGCCTAGAGAAAAAAGTGTGTTTGAGAGGACAATCTACATTTGGTACTTCCTTTCCACATTGAGGCAGTGTCTCTTTGCTTTCTGCTATTGCATACAACAGACTTGTTTGCCTGTCCACTTTCAGCTAGTCCTCATCTCTGCTTCATGTGATATGTTAGGAACATTGGGATTACAGATGTTCTTTGGTATGTCAGGCTTTACATGGGTCCTGGTCATCAAACTCATGTCCTCAAGTTTTCAAGGTAAGCACTTAATTTTTATTTATTTATTTATTTATTTATTTATTTATTTATTTATTTATTCATTCATTCATTTATTTATTTATTCATTTATTTATTTATTTATTTATTTATTTATTTCTAGCATATCTCTATGATTTTTCAGGACTTTTGTCCCAAATATCACTTGAATAAAATATTTTCTTCTTTCTTTCTTTCTTTCTTTCTTTTTTTCTTTCTTTCTTTCTTCTTTCTCTCTCTCTTTCTTTCTTTCTTTTAACATTTAACCACTTTAAATTTTATTGACTAATTTCTTTATTCAATTTACATCTTGGTCATAGGCCTCTCCTTCCTCTACTCCCATTCCCACCCTTTCTCCCCCTGTCTTCCCTTTCATATTCCTCAGCATCTGGGAGCACCCCTCATCCATACACCCCAGTTCATCTTGTTGCATGAGGACTGAGTTTGTCTTCTTCTCCTGTGGCCTGATAGGAAGGTCCCATCTGAGAGGAAGTGATAAGAAAGCAAGCAACATATTCCATGTCAGAGATATATCTTGCTCTCCTCAGGAGTGGCCCCACATAAAGTCTAAGCTGCCCATCGGCTACATGTATGTAGAGAAACTAGGTCTAGTTGATGCATGGTCCTTGCTTGGTTCAGACTCCATAGGCCCCTCTGAGCCCTGGTTAGTTGGTTCTGTTGATCTTCTTTTGGAGCATTTGTCAGAACTAGGTCAATTTATCCTTCTCCTCCTCTTTCCCACTACACCCTCTATGCTTCGCTAATGTTTGGCAGTGAATCTCAGTATCTTTACCAAACCATTGCTACCAGGAGCCTCTCAGAGGACAGCTCTGATAGGCTCATGCCTGCAAGCTTAGCAGAGTATCAATAATAGTGATAGAGGTTGGCTTTCTTCCACGGGATGGGTCTGAGGGTTGGGCCCGGGATTGGTTGGACCTTCTCTCAGTCTCTGCTCTATTTGTTCTAGTTTTGTCCCTGGGGGTTTTGTAGGTAGGGTAGGTTTTGGACTGAGGTTTTTGTTGGTGACTTGGTGTTCTCCTTGGTCCACTAGGAGTCTTGTCCGGTTAAGGGTGTCCCCTTCAGTAATCATGGCCCTTGCTACTAAGAGCCTTAGAGTTCACCTAATATCCTCCCAGAAGCTTATTCTGACTTTTCGCAGCTTGTCACAGAGGTGTCCCCACCCCACCGTTTCTCTTCTCTCTGCAGGCCTCCCTAAAACTTATTGGTCAGAGAGGTCACAAAAATTCCCCCTCCCCAAAAAACAAAAATACTGCCATTAGTCTTAGCTGTATATCATCACTAAGTGATAAGACCCAGTTGCTGAAGGTAACACTCACTCATCTTGTATTCAAGATATAGAGAAATCAACCTAGAATTTGCCATGAGACTCTGTCCCAGATTCCAGAGATAGTACCAGAAGACACTAGATAGGTTGAAGGGTAGTATCTTCCTCAATATCCTTACGCAGAACTTGACCTTGGATGCTATAATACTGATGTGTAGTCATGGTTTGTGTTTTGGTGCAATAATGGCATTAAGGGTCTGAGGGTACCCGACCACTTTCTGATTTGATATAAGGGCTGAACCAAAGAAAGGATTTTACCTGTGATATTGTTAAGCTGATCAAAAGCCTATATGTAGGTGGCATGGTCATTGACCCTATGGGGGAAACCTACCATTTTATTTTGCTAAACGGTCACTCATATGTCTATGCTTCTCTT
The DNA here is from genome assembly GCF_907164565.1 of Psammomys obesus. Classification (NCBI taxonomy): domain Eukaryota; kingdom Metazoa; phylum Chordata; class Mammalia; order Rodentia; family Muridae; genus Psammomys; species Psammomys obesus. The sequence continues at coordinate 3,212,522 of NW_026596117.1, read as the reverse complement.
AACTCTGTAAGAGAAACTTCCTTTTGCAGTGTTATTATCAGCCAGTACTGAATCTCATTAAGTGATCAAAATATAAGTATACATAACTGAGCGCTGCTATAGATATGTCACAGCTCCTACTCAGCGAACTTTGTGAGAGAAACCAGAAACTATAGGAGCCAATAAATGGGGAATATAGTTGTGAAATTCTAGACATGACATGACTTTTGTAAGCATCAAGTTACTTTTGCTGTGGACACTTGCATCATGCCTGTAAAAGATAAAACCAATCACAATTCCAGAATGCATGGGGGTTTATATTACTGAATAATATTATTGACATTTTTTCCCTCTGAGGGAGGCTGTGTTAGTTTTGTTGTTGTTGTCGTTTTTGAATTTGACTGCAGATAATTTGTTTATTTTCAAGCGGTTGGCCCCACAACAATGTGCGTATAAGGGCTTGGAAGCATATGAATAACAATATATTTAAAAAAAAATGAGGGATATGAAGCTGGAAGAAAAGTGGAAAACATCTAAGGGAAGTTGGTGTGAGGTAGCATATACATTATATGAGTACATGCAATATTCAAAGACCAAAGGCCTTATCCAAATGAGAATTTCAGGAACTCTAACTCTGAATTCCGGAACTGAGATGAATCTGTTTTGAAAGAACAAGTTTCATGGATAGGGTGCCCCGAGACTTGTGTTTAGGCTGTGTGAAGAACTGTTGATGGACATAAATATAAAATAAAGTAGGTGCTAACTCATAGGTGGGTGTGAACTTCAGGCAATACAAAATTAACCGTATAATTAACCAGTGAAACAAAAGGAGAGGGTCTGAGGTCATGAACTCAGGAACTTCCACAGGCTACTTCCTCACAGTTTTCATGTTCATCTTAATTATCTAGCTTTAGTATTATAGAACTAGTTGTTACCCTGAGGGAGTTTAAACTCGGCACACACATGCAAAATTAAACTCTTGGTATCTCTTCCGTATTTCTTTGCATCATTCTTTGCAGTTCAGCTAATGGTAACTTTTCCTTTAAATCTCAAGAGGAACAACCTTGGAAACATTCTTGATTTTCTTTTCCTCTAAAATAACATCTATTGCTTCCTTAAATGGTGCTACCTAGATTTCATTTTATCCACAGCTATGCCATCTATCTTGGTTGCAATCTCTTGTTTCTTTTATTAAGTATCTCGGTGGTTCTTCCAATTTTATCCTTACTCCTTACATAGCATTCAAATTTCTTTTTAAATAGTAACATTTTTATTATTTTATCCTGTTTTATTTTTATTAGTTACAGTTTATTCACTTTGTATCACCCTTGTTGCTCCCTCCCTCATGCCCTCCCAATTCCACCCTCCCTTCCCCTTCTCCACCCATGCCCCTTGCACAGTCCACTGATAGGGGAGGTCCTCCTCCCCTTCCATCTGATCCTAGTCTATCAGTTCTCATCAGGAGTGGCTACATTGTCTTTCTCTGTGGACTGGTAAGCCTGTTCCCCCTCATGGGGAGGTGATCAAAGAGCAGGCCAATCAGTTCATGTCAGAGACAGTCCCTGTCCCCATTACTATGGAAACCACTTGGACACTGAACTGCCATGGCCTACATTTGGATAGGGGTTCTCAGTTATCTCCATGAATGGTCCTTGGTTGGAGTATTAGTCTCAGAAAAGACCCCTGTGCCCAGAATTTTTGGTTCTGTTGCTCTCCTTGTGGAGCTCTTGTCCTCTCCAAGTCTTACTATCTCCCTTTTCTTTCTGCACTCCTCCCAAATTTTGGCTATAAGTCTCATCATCTGCTCTGATACTCTGCAGGGTAGAGCCTTTCAGATGCCCTCCTGTCCTGTTCCTTGTTTTCTCCCTCTTCTGATGTCCATCCTCTTTGCCTTTCTGAATGGGGATTGAGCATCTTAGCCAGAGTCCTTCTTCTTGATTAGCTTCCTCAGGTGTACATATTTTAGTATGTTTATCCTATATTATATATCTAATATCCACTTATGAGTGAGTGTATACCCTGTGTGTCTTTCTTCTTCTGGGATACCTCACTTAAGATAATCTTTTCCAGTTCCCACCATTTGCCTGCAGATTTCATGATTTCCTTGTTTTTTATTGCTGAGCAGGATGGAAATAGTAACATTTTTAAGTTTGGTAATAATATTTTCATATTATTTCCTCTGCTTTGATATCAAATTACTAATATTTCTTTGCTTAGAAATCTTAGGGTATTTTTATTAGCATACATAAAAAAGTAGGGAGCAACTCATGAGGACCCAGTTCTCCCTCAGAATTAATAGGTGCTCACTGGTGGTTGGGGAGGAAGAGACACTTGCTTTCATGCCACTGTCTCTGGTAAGGTGCCCATTTTCCTGTGCATAAAGTCCCACCCATGTTGCCGTAATCCACACGAATGAAATGTATTGGGTCACTGCACAAATTACTACAGGAAGTAGAAGAAGGAATAATTTGAATGAGAATGGGTTTCGGCAGAAACAGAAAAGGGACAAGAACAACATGCGATGAACCAAATCAAAATGCCCTTATGAACTGTTTTATCATCTTCCTCTTCAAAATATTTCAATGGCCTGTTATCACAGGAGGATCAAAATTTGGAACAATGAAAATGATTTTCAGGGTCTTGTTTAATACCTGAAATCTAACTGCTCAAGCCACACTAAATTCCCGCTCATCTGTTGAACCAGAGAATCTTTGCAGGTTCTTTGCACTTAACTCTTTTGTTCTCCAATGCCTTCCAAAGATATGTACAATGTGTTTCCTATTCCTTCCCTTCCTGTTCCTTCTTTGTAAACCTTTAAGTTTGAAAAAACAAGAAAGTTTATGCAGCTTACTTATAAAACATGTTTCACCTTTCAACAAATCTTTTGTGATCTACTACAAAGATGCCGGCAGCTGTACCTCATTCCTTACACGCTTCTGGTATTCAGTGTGAGGAATAGAGGGCTGTGGTGATAGTGATGAAGAGCAGCTGCTTCAGTGATAACGCACCCTCGCTTTGATCCCTTGACTTTCTATCAAGACGCCGTTCAGAACTTACTCTCAAATTTTACCTGTATACATCAATTTTTTTCTTTTTTTTTTTACCCCAAGAATGAATTGAGATACTTCAGAAAAACACTGGAGGACATGCAAGTTGATTGGAACAAACAACAGGAAATGTCTGAAAGTTACGTGCTACTCTGCTCTTTCACATACTGTAACCGACCAGTGGACGATACCTTTGAGGCAAATTAGAACTATAAATGAGATTGTGTGGCTTTGGGGTGATTTAACTCCTCGAGGTGTACTTTCCAATTGCTAATGTGAGCACAACACCATCCTCTGCTTCCTCATTGAAAGCATTGACTTGAAAATGCTCGTACTTACAAGGGGAAATATTCTCCTTTCAGAAAACTTGAAATGATTAATTTAGGGTTCATATGAACTTATTAGAAAAATTGACAAGATGTACTTATAATTTAGGGATTATCTGGTGAGTTCAGTTTGATTTTTGCCAAGGGAAACAGTAGCAAGAGATCCAAGCCATACAGTGTCCAATTGAATGTATCAAATCAATTGAGAGTATCAGAGCAAAATCAGCAGCCCCAGGTTTTTGACAGTTAACACCATAAGCTATAAAATTAGGATTCAAATCATGACCTAAGTATATTATATAATCAATCAAGCTTTCTAACATGATTATGAAAATATACACCTTGTCAGAAACAAATACAATGTTTATTGAAATTAAATTAAGCAATTCCCAATGGTTACTTGTAGTTTTCTCTTTTCCCCTTAAAAAAATAATACTCATACTTTGCTTTTCAATTTAGCGATATACACATTACATATTGGTAAATATTTTTGTTACTAAAGAAGAATCCAATAATAACAGTGTTGTAAATTACATATGAAATATATTCTCTAACTGTGCATGGCTTGTGGTCTCATGGATATTACAGGAGATCCTATAGCTGTCACTTTAGTAAACCAGCATTCTAAACATTTGTCCTCATACCTACTGATACATGTCCTACTTACCTTTTATCAAGGACATTTCTCTTTGTCACAGACAAAAAGCATTACAGAAAACCACAACCAATCAAAATGCAAAGCTGTGGAGCCAAGCCCCAAGGAATGCATATATAGTACATTTGATGCACCTAGGTGTCAGGGGAAATGGTGAAAATGGAGCAAAAGATGTTATGAGCCAGAGTAACAGGGAGTTTACTCTTGATTTTGTCTTCTAGGAATGTCAGAGCCTATTCCCTTAAATTATTACCAGCATGACTGTCTGAATAAGGACCACAATAGACATGTTAAAGTAAATGGAGAAAAGCCTGCAAAGCTTCAGATGTACACAAAGAAAAGAACTACAGGTAACTAAGAAATATTGAAAGTGGAAGAAACAGTCTTTTCAAAGAGCACACTAGTTGTTTACCCTATACCAAAGGGTCAACCTTGTAAAAAATGTATCCTGTATGTACATATATATGTAATATAATTATGCATTTAGGAATATATGTGTGTGTGTGTGGTCTGTGTGTATATAAGAACAATTAGTGGGGAAAACACCATGAATTGGAAACAAAGCAAGAAAGGGTATATGGGAAGATACAGAGGGAGAGACGAAAGGGCTGAAAGAATATAATTATTTTATAATCTCAAAACATTTTTTAAAAAATAGTAAAAATATAAACACTAGCCCAGGGACCTTCTGTGAGAACTATTGTCAGAGTGAATGTTGTAATCATTTGTTGGTCATTCTGATGGAAGAGGGACACCTATGCTGAACAGGACAGTTCAGTGCCTATAAGATTATCTCATGTAGAGATGCCTAAATCATTACCAACTTGCATTCAGGGAGGATCTTGCCTATAAACACAGCGTAGGTTTCTGCCTTGTATCCTCGCTGCACTGAGTTGCTCCATTTTGGGGAGAAATTGTTTAGATTTCCCATTTAGTCTATCTGCCTAGTACTTCATTTTCAAACCCAAGTATTTTTATATGTTGCGACATAGACACATCAGGTAATACCAATAATAAAAATCCATGCTGTACATACTACCAATTATGAATTCTTACAATAATATTACCTTTACTCTATAAAAGAATAAATTTAATATATCTGTCACCCCTCATAATGAATCAGTGTTGGAGATAAACATTCTAGATAACTCAAAAAAATGTAAAACAAATTTAAGTGTTCAATCAAAAAAAATATTCATAGGTTGAGAGCTTGATACCCAGCTTGGTATACTACTTTTGAGGTATTACTGAAATTACAGATAGTAGATATACTTGGAGAAAGTATATCTTTACAGACTACAATTTTGAAGTTATGATAATAAGAGTATTACACAGCACTCTTCTCTCTCTGCTTCCTGGATGTCAGAGTGTGAATTTGTACTAAAACTTCCAAAACTATGAGTCTAAATCATGTATTCTTTCCTAATTTTTTTCAAGTATTTTATCAGAACAGTAAGAAAAAACACTAAAATAGAAAAAAATAATACCAGATGACTGAAGGCTTTCTCTGTAATGTTTATATCTGACTACTTGTTTATTAGGTTTTTGGAGCTTGTTTGTTTACAAAAGAAAGGAGGATCAGCCTTGCTAGTACACAGGGAAAAGGGAAAGACAATGCAGCCAGTCCTGATAAGACTTGATAAGCCAGGGTCAAAGGGAAGGGGAGGAGGATCTCCTTTATCAGTGGACTTGGGGAGGGGCATGGGAGGAGATGAGGTAGGGAGGGTGGGATTGGGAGGGGATGAGGGAAGAGGCTACAGCGGAGATACAAAGTGAATAAACTAATTTATAAAAATATAAATAAATTTTTAATAATAAGAAGCTTGTAAAGGTCAGAGAAAATAGGCTAAAGAAGTTCCAGAATGCTACAAGAAAAGCATAGTTCAAGTTTTTATGGAAGTTCAAAAGCTACATTCTAGTCAAACATAAATTCACGTATGGTATATGACTTGAGACTTTGTAGGATCCTGAGTTCTGTAACCAAATAACTAAAATTTTCACAGTAATTTCAAGAAACAAAAGCACTTAGGATATGGGATAGTTCTTGGCGTCTGTCTTAAACCAGGTTAGAAGTGAGAATCACTTAACAACAGCAACAAGAGCACCCAGAAGAGCACATTGAATTCTATGGACAAGAGGAATTTATAGATATGTCCAAGTGTTAAAAATTAGATAATTCTAAATGGACTTGCACATTGTCTTGCAAAGGTAATATCTTCAATAAAATGAGTGAACCAAACATAAAAAAATTGGTACATTGAGCCACTTCTGTATGTTTATCCTGTACTATATGGCTAAAATTCGCTTATAAGTGACTACACGCCATTTCTGTCTTTCTGGGTATGGGTTATCTCATTCACCAGGATCTCTTCTACTTCCATTCATTTGCTTGTAAGTCTCATGCTTTCTTTGTTTTTAATAACTGAGTAGTATCCCATTATGTAAATGTATCACAATGCCTTTATCCATTCTTCAGTTGAGGGACATCTAGGTTCTTTCCAGATTCTGGCTATTATGAATAAAGCTGCTTTGAACATAGTTGAACAAATGTCCTTGTTGTATGGTGGAGCATCTTTTGGGTAGAGAGGGTATGGGAAGATAGAGGGTTTACAGAGAGAGGAGAAACCATAGGCGGGGGCATCTCTGGAGACCAAAGATGGGGTAGGCTTCTGGGAGGACTCTAGCTAAGACTCCTAGTAGCAGGAGTCATGGAGACTGAGAAGGGCACCCTCTATCTAAACGGGACTCTTAGTGGAGGTTGGGAACCACCAATACACTCACAGAAACTTTGATCCAAAATTTTCCCTGACTACCAGATGTGCAGGGATAAAGGTATGGTAGGGGTTGAAGGAATGTCCATCCAATGGCTGGCCCAACCTGAGACCCACCCCATGGGAGAGAACCAACTCCTGACACTGTTAACTGTATTCTGCTATGCTCACAGACAGGAGCCTAGCACAGATGTCTTCTGAAAGTCTCTACCCAGCAGCTGATTGAAACAGGTGCTAGGATTCACAGCTAAACATTCGGCAAAGTGTAGTGAGTCTTGTGGAAAAGTAGGGGAAGGATAGAAGAACCTGGAGGTAACAGGAGCTCCACAAGAAGACCAACAGAGGTAACTAACCAGGCCCCAGAAGGGTTTTCAGAGATTGAAGCACCAAAAAAGGACCATGCACAAACTGGACGTAGGCTCCCTACACAGATGTAGCTGATGGGCAGCTCAGGATTCATTTGGGTCCTTTACTAAAGGGAGTAGGGGCTGACTCTGACATAAAATCTGGTGCCTGCTTTTTGATCATTGCCCTCTGGCAGGGATGCCTCATTAAACCTCAGGGGGAGAGGATGACTGGATGAGGTGGGGAGGAGCTGAGGGCATTGGGGGAAGGGGAGATCACCTTTCCGTGGAATATGGAAGGGGGGATGTGAGAAGAAGGAGAGAGGGTGGGACTGGGAAGAGAGGAGGGAAGGGGCTACAATCGAGATATAATATGAACAAATTAATTAATACATAAAATGAAAATAGATTTTAATATCATATCATATCCAATTTTTTTTTTCTTCCCTGAGTAGCCCTGACTGTCCTGGATTTGCTACCACTGCCCAGCTTAGCATTTAATTCTTCATTCATTTCAGCAGATGTTGGAATCATGAAAGCACGATAAAGCCTCTTCTCTGGATTTTAATGTCGTGGAGACCAATTCACTTAATCTCTGGAAGTCTCTGTGAACACCATGGCCAACCTAGTGTGCCGACCTGCAACAAGCAAGAAGGCAGTTCAGTTCAGTATAACTCAGTACGTGATGTTGGTTCAAACTTGGAGAATTTGACTCTAAATAGTTTATTATAAGCACACTTCAGCACAGCACCATTTGTTGAAAATTTTTCTTTGTGACAAATAGTTCAATCCTGTACACAACAAAGGTTAATAAATGGCTACATCGGAACTCTTTGAAAGGAAGTATGGTATCTTTCATAAAGATGAGTTCTATAGATTGCCAAGTTCATAATAACGGTCTGGGGGAGGATTCAGTGTGGTCTCAGTCATATAGATAGAACAAAGGTCACCATACCCCACCCCCGGCCTTCTGGGAAGAAAACTAGTTATACATCTCTCCCTTTGAAGAGAGAATTGGGTGTGTTTAACCTTGCTGCTTCCCCTAGAACTTTTCTGTGAGGACAAGGACCTCTCCCCAAAAAGCTATCCTAACCAGACTGCTGTAAAGCATTGTGAAAATCATTATAAATATATCCTGAAAATCATATTGCTACTTTGTAACATATATAAAGAGATGTGTTTGGTTAATTTACTTCTAACCACACGCATACTCTTTGTCCTTTAACATTTTTTCTTGCAACACATTGAGTGTCTTACCTCATTTAGAACCTCCTCTTACCTATAAAATTTTATTTAATTCAAACTGGCTTCTAGTTACTTAAAACTGATTCTTCTTTTTTCCAAGTACGTTCTAAGAAATACAAACACAATCAACTTTTTAAAAAAAATTTATTCTAATAATAATTTATGTTACAGTTTCTGACAATGAGAATGAGGACACAGTTTCACCTTCCTGTTCATGAACTACTTTTGTCTTTGATTAGAAATTTGAATCTTCTCTTTGACCTCGAAGGAATTATCATCAGTGATGTACTTAGCATATTTGACACCTGGAGCAGAACACTCTTTTTTTATGGCACACTTCTCTATATGACAAAATCATCTTCAGTAATAACAGTGGCATGAAATGAATAATAATAATGGCTAGAAGAAGTCAGACAAAGAAAATACAGACCTAATATTTTTCAATCTAATTTTGTTTATAGTTAGTCAAAAAAATATCTTTTGCTGATTCTACTTTAAATTTAGCTTATATGAAAAGTACATAATTTGGTAAAATCAGAATCACAATATTAAATGTGGTAGAAAGTTATAACCATTTTATTTAAGAAATAATGATTGTATTGTCTAAGAACTCAAGTATCTTTACTGAAGATCAGCTACAACAGCTTTTAAGCATAGCAACAGGCTGACAATTTTTTATGTGTTTTTAGATATCTATGTTTCACTTTCTCTCTCTGTATGCATGTGTATAAGAGGTTAAAATAAAAATAAGCTAATCATGCATTAAAACTTCGAAGTTTCAAAAGACAGCATCTTCAACAAATGGTGCTGGTCCAACTGGATGTCCACATGCAGAAAAATGAAAATAGATCTCTATTTATCACCCTGCACAAAACTAAAGTCCAAGTGGATCAAAGACCTCAAAATAAAACCAGATACTCTAAATCTGTTAGAAGAAAAAGTGGGGAACAGCCTAGAACTCCTTGGCACAGGAGACAACTTCCTGAACAGAACACCAACAGCACAGGCTCTAAGAGCAACAATCAATAAATGGGACCTCATGAAACTGAACAGCTTCTGTAAAGCAAAGGACACTGCCATCAAAACAAAACGCCTGCCTACAGATTGGGAAAGAATCTTCACTAACCCTATATCTGACAGAGGACTAATATCGAGTATATACAAAGAACTAAAGAAGCTGAAAAGCAGCAAACCAAGTAATCCAATTAAAAAATGGGGAACAGAGCTAAACAGAGAATTCTCGACAGAGGAATATCGAATGGCAGAGAAACACTTAAAGAAATGCTCATCCTCATTAGCCATCAGGGAAATGCAAATCAAAACGACCCTAAGATATCACCTTACACCCATTAGAATGGCCAAAATGAAAAACTCAAGGGACAACACATGCTGGAGAGGTTGTGGAGAAAGGGGAACCCTCCTCCACTGCTGGTGGGAATGTAAACTGGTACAACCACTCTGGAAATCTATCTGGCGCTTTCTAAGACAATTAGGAATAGTGCTTCCTCAAGACCCAGCTATACCACTCCTAGGTATATACCCAAAGTTTGCTCAAGTACACAAAAGGGATATTTGCTCAACCATGTTTATAGCAGCTTTATTTGTAATAGCCAGAACCTGGAAACAACCCAGATGTCCATCAACGGAGGAATGGATACAGAAATTGTGGTATTTTTACACAATGGAATACTACTCAGCAATCAAAAAGGAGGAAATCATGAAATTTGCAGGCAAATGGTGGGACCTAGAAAAGATCATCCTGAGTGAAATATCCCAGAAGGAGAAAGACAAACACGGTATATACTCACTTATATAGACCTATAAGATATGATAAACATAATGAAATCTATACACCTAAAAAAGATAATCAAGAGAGCGGACATGGGGTAAGATTATCAATCCTCGTTTAGAATGACAGATGGGATGTGCATTGAACGTATGACAGGAGTCTACTGAGCGCATTGGAAAGACTCTAAATAGCAGTGTTTTCAAAGCAAAGACTCATGACCAAACCTTTGGCAGAGTACAGGGAATCATAAGAAAGAAGGGGAGTTAGTCTGATGAGGAAAGGATAGGAGCTCCACAAGGACCAAAGATATCTGGGCACAGGGTCTTTTCTGAGACTGACATGCAACCAAAGACCATGTATGAATGTAACCTAGAACCTCTGCTCAGATGTAGCCTGTGGTAGCTCAGTAACCAATTGGTTTCCCATAGTGAGGGGAACAAGGACTATTTCTAACAGGAACTCAATGACTGGCTCTTTGGCCTCCCCACCCCTCAAGGGAGGAGCAGTCCTGTTAGGCCACAGAGGAGAGCTTTGCAGCCAGTCCTGAAGATACCTGATAAAACAGGATCAGATGAATGGGGAGGAGGTCCCCCCTATCAGTGGACTTGGCAAGGGGCACGGTGGAGAGGAGGGAGGGAGGGAGGGACTGGGAGGGAATGAGGGATCGGGACACGGCTGGGGTACAGAATTAATAAAATGTAACTGATAAGAAAAAAAGAAAAAATAAAAAAAAAGAAAGCCAAAAAAAAAAAAAACACACAAAAAGCAATACTTACTTTGATAAGATTCTTTTCGAGTACAAAGTGTCTGTTTAATGATTTACAAGGAGCTGGTCCATGACCAACTGTTATAGTTAGTTGAGGTTGTTTGAAGAATCCAGGGGTCTCACAAGCTGGTCCCAAGCTGTACCAAGAATTTTATTGAGAAGGATCAGGTCGAATTTGAATCTTTCTCTCTCCATACTCATCATGCCCATTATCATTGTCCTTCAAGAGCATCTCAATCTTTTTTTTCTCTGTGAAACTGAAATGGCCATCATCTCTTCTCCATCAGAAAACTCCAACAAAGAGTCATCCAATTCATCTTCATCCAGGCACCTCAAGAAAATGAGGTATTGTTTTTAGGTAAAAAAAAGAGGTGCCAGAAGACTGCTGAGAGGGCAAGAGTGAGCACATCATATCTCTGGAAGCTCGGTCAAAGGCTGGGCAAATGGTTACACCTCATTCCGCCCCCTGTATCATTTTATCCAAATGGAAGTTTTTTACATCATGTATTATTTGCTTTTTTTCTGGTCCACTGGCAGCTGCCTCAAAGCTCCATTGTGTTTATACTAACACTTTTCAAGACCATTTCCTCTCTCCTGAGATATTGAGGTACTATCATTCATTCATCCATCCATCCATCCATCCATCCATCTATCCATCCATCCATGCATCCATCCACCAACCACCCACACAACTACCTGCCAATCTATCCACCCACCTATGTTTTTTGTGCTTTATACTTTCTTCAGAATCCTGAAAGCCATAAAAATTTCTCTAAGAGTTGTCTCTTTTTTTCATTTTTTGTGAATTGCAGCATAATTATAGTATTTGGGAACTAAAACTTGAACTTCATGTTGAATCTACTTTCACTGCAACATCTGATTTAGTTCTGTATTTTTGTCTTATAAATATGTCTTGTGTTTCTTCCCTTCTCATTGACAACTCTCAATTTATGTTTTTTATCATCTTCTTTATAAAAAGTTAACAACTTTAAAAAAAAAACTTCGAAGTTTCATCTACAATAATGTAAAAGAATCCAACTTTACTCATAAACTGAAATCTAAGAATAACAAAACTTTGATGAATTTAGTTACCCCATTTCCCACAAAAATGTACAGTTTAGCTCATTTGCACAGTGTACAAATGGAAAAATTCTTAATTCTTAAACTTTTGTCTCATAAATTTTTTTAATGAAGGAAAGGTATATAAACATATACAGTAGTTATTACATATTCATTCACAACTCTCCAGTGACTGTGCCAATAGCTTAGAAGAGCATTTTATCACTGTTATAGTTTAGAATTACCAGCCTGTTTTGATAGCAAAAAGCTTCCCAGTTTGGGAAGATTTATTTTTATTGTTTCTAGATTTTTCACAGTTGAGTGCTAGGGCTGCTACCAGCCATTACTTTTATTCACTCTTGTGAAGGCATTGATTATATCAGACTATTTCTATACTTTCACCAGGAGAAATTACACAAAATTTCTCTTAAGTCAGTGATTTATTCTTAAACAGATTTTTTTCTTTTATCCTCACAAAAATAAGCAATCACAGAGTGCAGAGAGAAATAATTAATTTTCTTGTGAATATGTTATATTGCTTATAAACTCTTGCCAAAACATTGTTTATGATCTGGAGCTCGGCTGTAGCTACTCTGAATTATGGTTTTTACTATAGGTTCTGATGTTCTAGTGAAAAGACTAAGAATCAGCAGAAGGCAAACTGTGGCCCTTTAAGAAATGTCATTTTCCCATCATTCCTGGAGCTTTCCATATGTAGGCGTTCTTTGACACTTCCACCCTGAAACAACTTCTTCACTTTTGAGTATTTTACATTCATCTCTTTTCTGCTACTTGCTGCCAAGCAATCCCTGTGCTAGCGTTTAGGGATTTAGGGATTTCAGTTCTCTCCAATCTGTCATATATCATTTTAATGCTTTTGTCTCTATCACCGCCACGACTCCGATACTCATACTCATTTTATCCAAGTATTCTTGAATGGTCAATAAGCATCACAAATGTAAAATGATATAATTTCTTTTTCCATTAGCATTTGTTTTAGCTTAAGCATTGGGGGTACACATTATCTACTCTGGTTCGGTACCATAATACTTATTATCCTTAATTCCCTCCTTTCTCCATTGGTGTCTTTGATTTTGCACTGTATTCTGCTGTTATTTGTGAATACATTCCAAATCAACAAACTGTCCCCAGGAGTGTGACATCATGAGCCCATGCCCCATCTATGCATGGATTTAGGCTAGCTTGATATTGCACATTTGGGTCTCATATGACCCAGCTGTATAATTCCTGCGTATATTCCTAGAGGATCCTACATCCTACTGGGGTAAGTCTTGTTCAATAATGTATATAGCTGCCCTATTCACAGCAACCAGGAAGTGGAAATAGCCCATATGGCCATCAAAAGATGAACAGTAATGACGATTTAGTGCATAGGTAGTAGAATATTATTCACTTATACAGAGAAAAATATATACTCATGAGATTCACAGGTATATGGATGAAGTGGAAATAATCATTCTGAGTGAGGTAATCAAAACCCAGAAAGACAAACATAAAGTATGTGCCACGGGGAGACACCTACACCTGACAGTGCTAAAGTGAGCAACAACTTGAGACTGGCTACGTCAGGGGCCTAACGGAAAACCTACAACTATTATTCTGCAGAAGGAACACAGCAATACAAATATCTCCTAATGACAGTGTGGCATGCCTATAGATCAGAGCAGAACACTCAGCCCCTACTAGAGAAGTTTCCCCTTGAAGTAGATGACAATTAAGAAAGAGATCCACAACTGACATGCTCTCTACCATAAGCAGGTGCTAATTCTGGATTTATGTATGTGTTTAAAGTGAAGTGCTGTATTATTTTCTTTTGTTGTTGTTGTTGTGATAAAAACATCATAAGTAAGTAAATGTATAGAGGAAGGAGTGTATCTTTTGCTTTTCAGAGTCCATGATACTAGAACAGAAGCATCGCAACGAGTGTAAGCATAGTGGCAGGAACAGGAAGCTGAGAGCTCACATCTTGAATTGCAAGAATGGAGCAGAGAGCAAGCTAGTAGTAGGTGAGGCTTTTGACTCCTTTTTTAAATTTTATTATTAATTACACTTTATTCACTTTGTATCCCCCTTGTAGTTCCCTCCCTACTCCCCTTCCAATTCCTCCCTTCCTCCTTCTTCTCCACGCATGCCCCTCCCCAAGTCCACTGATAGGGGAGGTCTTCTTTTCTTTCCTTCTGAACCTAGTCTATCAGGTCTCATCAGGAGTTCCTGAATTGTCTTCCTCTGTGGCCTGGCAAGTCTGCTCCCCCCTCAGGGTGAGTTGATCAAAGAACTGGCTTTCCCCCCTTAAAATCTGTCTCCAGTAACAAACTTCTTCCAGCCTGTACAGCCTACATTCTCACACACAATGCCATCAGCTGAGGACCAAGTGTTCATATCCCTCAAATTATGGAAGGATATTTCCATTTAAATCACCACAAAGACCCATAGTGATCAGGAGACTAGCTAGGGTCTATGGGTGATTTCAAGGAAATGGGGATAGAAATGGGTGGTATGAAGGGCATTATAAATAGGGTTAAACAGGAAGGAAAGTGGGAGAGCAGGGTATAGGAAGAAGTATTGGCAAGGATAATAGAGATTAAAAACCTTTGAAAATTCAAATGGAAAGTCATTACTATAGAAGAAGGGAACCATGCCTCTCCCTGATATGACACTCTCAAATTAAAAGCCCAGGAGATATGAGTTATCTATTTTCATCTGTTGATCTGTGTAAACCCACCAGGTTTACCGTCTAAAACTTGTTGGTAATACTCTCATACTTGAGTCATAAGGCACAGAGAATCCAGTCTGATACTGACCTGAAAGCCTCAACCTAACTGTTAGTTTTTGCATTCTGAAAGGGTCTATGCAAGTTACCAGGAGAGAAAAATAATCAAAAGTTTCACCCAGCTGTGAATGCTGCAAGCTTTAATAGAATCTGGCCTGGCAAGATATGCCCACTGGTGCTATAGTAGCGTGAATGTTATGGAAATAATCAACCACTTTCTGATTTGATTTAAATCCCTCTCCACAAAATGGAACTCATGCCCGGTATTGTTAACTGGGTCAAAATCTCATGCCTTGCTAGATAATAAGCTGTGTGGGAGAAACTAATAACATTATTCTTCTAAATAAACACAGTAATAAACTCACCGCACATTCTAATCTTTATACAAACAAATGAGTGAAACTTTCAACCCTCATCAGCGAAACTTCTTTCTGCATTAGATGGTCATCAATACCAAGGCCCACAACTGACCAGTGTCCTGAGAACAGGAGATGTGCAGTGCTCGGCTTGAAACGGTTATGTGTTTCCATCTGCCCTCTCTTCCTCAGACTTCTGCAATGACTTCCTCTATTTATCTTTTCCACAAACCTTCTGCACACAGAATCTAGAGGCGTCTTTGAAAAAAAGAAGTCTAATGACTAGAGTGATGGCTTAGTCAGTCAGAGTGCTCATCAGACCTGCAAAGGAACCAGGTTCCATCCTAGCACCCACATGACATCTTACAACCATTCATAACTTTATTTCCTGGGGAACTGATGCACTTTTCTGGCTTCCACAGGCACATATATGCATGATGTATTTGCAAATTCAGGCAGAAACACACACAAACAAGTAATTTTTTAAAAAAATTAAAAGTATATGTGAAAACTTTCTTTCCTTATAAAATGTTGCTAGGCACTCTAAATTAGTCTCTCCTCCTTTCTTGCCATTATTTGTTACACACTTATATTGTCCTGAGATACTTTTTAATTTTTTTTTTTTTGAGACAGGGTTTCTATGTGTAGCCTTAACTGTCCTGGACTCACTTTGTAGACCAGGCTGACCTTGAACTAACAGAGACCCAACTGCTTCTGCCTCTGGAGTCCTGGGATTAAAAGCATGAGACACCATCACCCAGCTCTTATAAACTTTTTATTTTTATAGACTTTTTATTTTTCTGTTTGAATGCTAGCATGGGACAGTGTCCTTACCACATGTTTAGGAAACAAACCTCCCTGCAACTCCATGAATGGGTGATTCCATTCATTTTTAATGCCACACAGATGTATCATTGATGAAAAGGTAAGTAAAATATATGTGATAAAAAGATAAATATCTATATGTTATATATATGTGATATGCATGTATATTATATATATACGGACATATGTGATAAATATCCCCTTCAGTCTGGCATATATTGGTTAATATAGTGATCTACCTTTCCATTTATTTTTTAGTTTTGTTATTTTATGATGTCCGAGTAAAACACAATTGCATATATGCAATATATTTTCTATATTAATCGGATGATGAATACGTAAGTTGGTCCTAAATTTTGACTATTGAGAAAAGTGGGTTTAATTAATCTTGGATGTTATGGACAACTGTAAAATGCTCACTCTGAGTTCTTCCAGGATATAACTACATGTGATAGAACAAGCCATTTGATAGCTCTATTTTAATTTTTTGAGCATTCTCTAGACTGTCTTCCACATTGAATCTGACCAATATTGTTTAAGGGTTTATTTAACCTCAAGCAATTTTGCCAGCAATTTTTACACTTTTCTTAATGATAGCCATTCCATCTGGAAAAAGATAGAATGTAAATATGGCTTTAATTTGTATTTCCTTGATGACCAAAGGGTTTGGTTTTTATAAGCTAATTGACTATTTTACTTCAGTTTTTCTGATTAATACTTTGCTTATTTCTTTAGTCCATGTACTGATTGAGTTTTTTTGGGTTGTTGATGTTGTTGTTATTTAGATTTTGAGTCTGTAAATATTCTACATGTTAGAAGTGTAGTTAGTTTTGATTTTAAGGTTTTTTTTTTTTTATTTATTTTTTTTATTTTTTCTTTTTAGTTACATTTTGTTAACTCTGTGTCCCAGCTGTATCCCGCTCCCTCATTCCCTCCCCAACCCCACACTCCCTCCCTGGTCTCCTCCCTGCCCCTTTCCAAGTCCCCTGATAGGGGAGGACCTCCTCCCCTTTCATCTGTCCCTGTTTTATCAGGTATCTTCAGGGCTGGCTGCAAAGTCCTCCTCTGTGGCCTAACAGACTGCTCCTCCCCGGGGCGGGGGGGGAGGTGTCAAACCGCCTGCCCTTGAGATCCTGTTAGAAATAGTCCGTGTCCCCCTTACTTTGGAAAACTACTTGGTTACTGAGCTACCACAGGCCACATCCGAGCAGAAGTTCTAGGTTATATCCATAGATGGTCCTTGGTTGAGTTTCAGTCTCAGAAAAGACCCTGTGCCCAGATATATTTGGTCCTTGTAGAGCTCCTATCCTTTCCATATCATACTAACTTCCCTTCTTTCATATGATTCCCTGCACTCTGCCGAGGGTTTGGTTATGAGTCTTAGTGTCTGCTTTGAAACACTGCTAGGTAGAGTCTTTCAGATGCCTTTTGTGGTAGACTCCTGTCATAAGTTCAAGGCACATCCCATTTGTCTTTCTAAATGAGGATTAATCACCTTCGCCTGTGTCCACTTTCTTGATTATCTTCTTTAGGTGTGTAGATTTCATTATGTTTATCATGTCTTGTAGGTCTATATAAGCGAGTATATACCAAGTTTGTCTTTCTCCTTCTGGGATACTTCACTCAGAATGATCTTTTCTAGATCCCACCACTTGCCTGCAAATTTCATGATTTCCTCCTTTTTGATTGCTGAGTAGTATTCCATTGTGTAAAAATACCACAATTTCTGTATCCATTCCTCCGTTGATGGACATCTGGGTTGTTTCCA
>NW_026596117.1:3157250-3189801 GCF_907164565.1 Psammomys obesus | reverse complement strand
GGTTGACATTTGTGATCTCTTAGAGTCTCCATGATGCTTGCCCAGGCCCTTCTGGCTTTCATAGTTTCTGATGAGAAGTCTGGTGTGATTCTGATAGGTCTACCTTCATATGTTACTTGGCCTTTTTCCCTTGCTGCTTTTAATATCTTTTCTTTGTTCTGTAGATTTAGTGTTTTGACTATGATGTGACGTGATGTGTTTCTTTTCTGGTCTAGTCTATTTGGTGTTCTGTAGGCCTCTTGTATATTTATGGACATCTCTTTCTTTAAGTTGGGAAAATTTTCTTCTATGATTTTCTTGAAAATATTTTCTGGACCTTGGAGCCTGGAGTCTTCTTTTTCATCAATTCCTATTATTCTTAGATTTTGTCTTTTCATAGCATCCTTGATTTCTTGGATATTTTGTGATTGGAATTTTTCTGATTTTACTTTTTCTTTGAGAGAAGTATCAATTTCTGCAAGTGTGTCTTCAGCTCCAGAGATTCTCTCTTCCATCTCTTGTATTCTGTTGGTGATGCTTACTTTTGTGGTTCCTGATCTTTTCTCCAAGTTCTCCAGCTCAAGAGTTTTCTCATTTTGTGTTTTCTTTATTGATTCTAATTCTGTTTTCATGCCTTGCACCATTTCTTTTACGTGTTTGAATTTGGATTCCTGTCTCTCTACGATGGACTCTATTTCCTTGTTCATTTCCTTTTTGTATGCCACTAATTTTTTCTCTACTTGTGCCTCTATTTGTTTGGCTATGTTTGCCTGTGTTTCTTTAAGGGTTTTGTCTATTTCTTCTTTCTTTACCTCCAATTGACTGGCCAACTCTTTGAAAGATTTGTTCATTTCCTCCTTATAAGCCTCAAATAATTGAGCAAGCATGGCTTTAAGGTCATTTTCCTGTGCTTCTGATGAATTGGAGTATCCATCGGTTTTGGGGTTTGCTGGTGAAGTCATGATGTCCTGATTTATGTTGGAAGTGTTCTTTCGCCTACCCCTGGCCATTGGCTTGTCTGAGACCTTCCCTGTTTGTTTTTGGATTCTGCCAATCAGACTGGTACTGTCTCTCTCTCGAGTCTGAAGAATTCTTCAGGAAGTTGAGAGAGGTCCCGTGTCCTTAGCGTATGCTGAGGACTAGCTGTACCTGTGGGAGGAAAGTACGCAGGCGCAAACAGAGGCAAATGCAAGCGTGCGTGCGTGTGTGTGTGTGTATATGTGTGTGTGTGTGTAAGTGGGTGTGGGCGTGTGTCTCGAGGGACAGAGTGATGGCTAATGTTGAACCCTTGAGTGTGTGGGAGGGGCTCTGCAATGTATATGTCGCAGGCGCTAGTGATGATCGCAGCGCAATTTCTGGCATTAACTGCCTTAACTCCTCAATTAGACCCACAGAGCAGGAACTTCAATGTTCCAAGTGCCCCTCTGTTTCCCAAAGTGGGTATATGGGTGGGAGGGGGTTCGATGCCTGGCTTCTGTTTTAGCAGAGCCCAGGATCAGTGGAGCTGCAGATTCTCAAGGGTGCACTCACTTACAGGCAGGACACTTGGCAGAGATTGGCGTATCTGGGCTCTCTGTTCTCTGGTTTGGCCCTGCTTCTTTGATGTGCTCCGCCAGTTCCGTGCTGCTGTCACTGCCAGGTTATGAGGTCTTGCTGCAGCTGGAGATTTCAGGGTGGTCACGTCAGTGGGAATCGGGGTAATCAGCCTTTCTGTTCTCTGGTTTGGCCCTGGTTAGTCTTAAACTGGAGGGCTGATGTGCCCCGCCAGCTCAGTGCTGCTCCGCCGCCAGGTTAGAAAGTCCCGCTGTAACTGGAGACTGGGTTGCTAGTCCAGATGCTTTCTGGGAAGTCCTGGGGTCTCTTTACTGTGCTCTCCAAGCTTCGGAGGCCCAGCGCCTGGTGTGTCTAGCTTGTATGGCGTTTCTGTCTGGTTTTGGTGAGTATATAGCGTATTCTCTGTCACTGTGGGATTGGGCGGGCCGTACCGTCAGTGATCGCGATCCTGCGGAGCTAGTATGGCGTCTAGCAGACTCGGGCCCTGGTAGGATGGTGCAGCTGCCGCGCGTGAATCTGGGGCTCCGAGACACAGTACTGCTGGCCTTTGCCGATAAAGGGCTTGGGGCTCCGCCTCAGTGGCTGCAGGCCCCAGGCAGTTAGGTCTGCACTGAGAAAGGCGAGTCGGCTGTGCCTGTGCCGAGGAGGAGGGAGGTCTGGGGGAGGGGAGTGCCGAGAGATCAAAGGATCGTTTCTCACCTTCCCCAATCAAGTCCGTGGGTGACCCGAGACCAAGGTTTTCACCTCCTGCAATGTTCCCTGTTGTTTAGAAAGTCTCTCCGTTGTTTCCCTGGCTTCAGAAGTTCTTCCACACATCAGCTCAGAACTTTATCTCTTCCACAGCTCGGAAACTGTGTGTGCTAGTCGCCATCTTGGCTCCGCCCCCGATTTTAAGGTTTTAATTGTCTTTTAATTTGGCTTTTTTCCTTTGATGAGCAGAAACTTTTTATTTACATATAGTCACCTCCCCCCAAACTATTAATATTTTTGAATGCGTTGAATCTTATTTACTGATTAATTTCACCATATTTAAATTATTCTGAAACCTTTCTATCCCTTAGGTCATCTGCCTCAGGAAAGAAGAATGGCAAGCAAGTGATGCCAGTTTCCTTGTATATTTCATCGGCACCTACCCAAAGAGTAAACATATACTCTTTGTTGGGTGTTCTTTCATTACCCAGACCTTATATGAAGTTTTTCAGTGTTGCGAATGACCACCCCATCTTTAAATATTAAGCTTGCTTAATTGAAATAAAGAAACAATGCTAGCAACTGGCCATTTAAACTGTGTTGTAGTGAGTTGTGCTTGAAAAAAAATACAGTGAGTTTAATTATAAAAAATACATGTTATATTGAAGATATGATATTTAGGCAGCAGGTTTTAGAAAATAGGGTTCACCTGGTTCTATTTCTTGGCTGTTTGCAGAAGTATAATTGAACCATCTGATTCTTTTTATCATTGCTGCTGGTAAGAGGAGAACGTTAATTTTTATCTGGTAAAGACTGGGCAACTAGTTTTATGTTTTCAACAGGCAAGGACATTTGACCCTTCTAAAAGCTAATTACAGCTTTGACCATACAGGTGTCAGGTACTTCATATGGCACAGCTTTTAAAATAGCAGGGTCATTACCACTGGCCTCCTAATTGTCAATGGGCCAGTTTCACCTTGGTGGATGACTTGGTAGGTTAATGCAGTTTGAACTTGAAATATAGTTAGCCTAGTGTCCCGTAAAACTAAAACAAAGCATCCACTTTTAGTGTTCATTGGTTTACAAAACATTTTGCAGTTCTTGCACATTCTTCCTGAAGGTCCATGGGCCATTATCTGGCAATGTGAGCCTGGTTCCATAATTGCAGTAGAAATAATCAAGATCTCATACTCAGTGTGTTAGTGTATACTTAGGTTTTTAAGTGCTATGTAAGCCGCACACATGTCACTCTTTGAAATGCTATGCCAATTTCATCTTCAAAGAAAAGAAATTTGCCATTGATTTTTCTCATATCTTTTTCATATGAGTCTCAATATCTTTATTTTCTAATGGTTCTCAATCTCATTCACCTCTTATATAATATTTCATTCCTACTATAGATAATAAATAACAAATATATTCAGAGTATAGCCCAAAATCAAAATCTAGAGGAACAGACACCATCTATGTATAATGTACATGTGCAGGAAGCAATGAAGGACCTTCTCATTATGTTTTTCATTTTGTCAACTATAAACAAGTAGCTAAATTAGCCAACCTAAAAAAGAGAGGCAGTTAATTTATAATAAGGGCTTAGATTGTTTTAGCACTTAATAAGTTGTCTCTACTGCTTTTGATAAAGACAAAATATTATCCCAGGTACTACTTGATAAGGCAGGAGACTTAGTTCATGGACCCAGCATACCATGGAGGTGAAAACAAACAAACAAATAAAGCTTTAGTAACATAACTTCTTCCTTCTCAGGGTTTCAACTGTTAACAGTTTACCTCTCCACAATGTCATGGAATGGTGACTAAGACTTTAACCCAATGGCCTTTGGGAGACATTTATACAAACCACAACAATTAGTAAACATGGAGATAGGTACCCAGTACAGGCCATGCTGCCACAGATCATAGCCTCCTCCCCCCACCTCAGAAAATATGTTGAACAACTCAAAAGTTTCAACCCAAAGCAGCTCAGGGTTGCATCAACTGCTTTCAGCACTGATGCAAATGAAAATCTTGCAATGCAGCTCTTCTCCAAGTGAGACCTGGAAACTCACAGAGATCATTTATCCCTTAAACAGTCATTGCTGAGATGGAAATAAAGATAATACAATAGATGGCCCACTCTTTAACCACTTCCCTCTGGTGGGCAGCCTTGCCAGGCCACAAAGGAAGAGAATGCAGGGAGACTTTGAGACTTGAGAGGCTGGGATTAGATAGTAGGGGAGGCAGCCTCCCCCTTACTGTGGACTAGGAGAGGGGGGATAATGAAAGAGGAGGGAGGGTGGGATCAGCAGGAAACAAGGGAGGGGGGTATAATCAGGATGTAAATTGAATAAAGTATAAAAATTTAAATAAATGAAAAAAAGAAAGAAAGCTTGAGACCCTGGTGCATAGCTGTGTACAAGTTGTCAGTCTCCTATAATAAAGGTCAGTTCTGTATCCCAAAGTACTTCTCTGAAGCTCTCACATACACTATGCCTGTTTTTGTCTTTTTGTTGTTCTTCATATGCCATCTTCCTTTGCTGCTAAGATATGCCTTATGTTGGTATTTGAATAGCTTATTCTACTTTGCTCCCAGTAAGTAAAAGATGAGACTTTTTCTTTTGTATTTGTATAGTGCTCTCTCAGCAGGCAGATGTTCAAATTTTCTAGTTGTTCAAACTAAACAACTTTAAATTCTTTGGTCTGTTTTCATGTTACACGTTATAAACAATTCCTTTAGACAAAAGGCTACAAAATCTCCTTCAGGGAAGCCTCTTTACATTGAGGTGAAATTCAGAGCTTTGTGAAAATGCTCTTTGAACTCTTCAATATTTTTGTTTAACCATGAAGGTCTTAAAGCAATACATTCCTTCTTTAAAAACATTTTAAGAAGCTATTGATATGATTTTGGCCTGAAAAAAAGTTTACCTGCTTATATGCTTTATTTAATCCAGTAGTTCTCAACATTCCTATTGCTGCGACTTCTTAATACAGTTCATCATGTTGTGGTGACCCACAATTTTAAAATACTTCGCTATCTCTTCATAACTATAATTCTGCTATTTTTATGGATTATAATGTAGATATCTGATATGCGAACCCCAAAGGGAATAGGACCCACAGGTTGACAACTGCTGATTTAATCCTTGCCCTGTTGCTGCTTCTTATATTCAGAAAAAATTGCTCACCCTGAGTCCCTGAGAATGAAAGCAAGTTATATTATCCAATTCAATAAGATCTTGGTTTATACTTTTCTTCAGTATAAAACCTGAAATTTAATTATGTTCTGGGATATTTCATTTTTTTCTTGTAGCACTCTCTCAGCAGTGGTAAGTAAAACAAATCAATACTTTTACCTTTCTATGAAGGAATTTTCTTTTACAAAACCGTAACTGATGTTGATATATTTAATTTTCTGCACAACAATCAACATTCATATGAATTATTCTTTTGATTGTCATTTCTGCTCTCCAGTGGCAATTTCTGTGTTGACCTTGCCATGCCTCCTGTAGTGTGTTCCTGTTTCTGTGCTAAAGGGATTTCTTGCACTAGAGCCACCTTCAAGATGCTTATGAACCAATCTCTGTATCACGTATAAAGCAATGTGAACTCAAACAGTTTCAGCCAGAATCAAAGACTATATAACTCAGACACTTCATTTAGCTATTTAAAATATTTAAGAAGCAGATTTCTTCCTTCAATTTCGGGTTTTCGGAAGTATACTGATATGAGGACGAGAGCTGTGTCAAAGGCATGTGCTTGTAGGCCACTTATAGTAAATTCTGTAGCCTTCTTCCTTCTTCTAAGTATTCATATATAGAGACGATTATTTGTAATTGTTAAATTAGAAACAAGGAAGGCTTCTTCCTAGAGCTTCTAGCATATGTGTGAATTTCGAATTTCTGCCTTGGCAACTGCTTGATCTAAATTGGACTCATAAAAATGCCTATGGGATTCGATGATTAACTTAAATCAATTTAATGGATGAGAATAATCACAACTCTAATTTATGCCTTACAACAAATTAGGTTTTTGAAATTTATGGATTAAAAGTTCATAGCTAGGAAAATATTTTTCTCTTCCAATAAAAACATTGTCATGTTCAATAGAAATTTGAAACATATTCATATTTAGTTGTAGAACCTTTTTACATGTAAATTTTCTAGGAGAAAAATTTTCACTGTATTTTTGTTTTATTTTCACAAACACCACATTGATGTGTTTTTCTTTCTTATACAACCAACCATATAAAAGCCATATTTTTATTTCTTAACCAAACATGAAAAAGCTTTCACTCTTACATTTGCTAGAATGTTGTTTCTTATTACTTTAAATAAAGAGAATGAGACACAGATAAATATAAAACTATCCAAATTAAGCATTGCTAATTTTGAAAAGAAAACTATAAATTATATATGCTGCTGTCAAGAAGGCCTCAAGCCCAGTTGGAGATATGTTGATTGCATTGCCATCCTGTACTTGTTGTGGTTCATAGGTGTAAAAGAATGGTTGAACATTGCTTGCTTGAATAAGCTTGCAGGCTGACTTCTGATATCACAACAGCTAGCCCCGGTTTTGGGTCAAACCCAGTTTGTGTCCTCTGGGTCCTATGTCTGATGTTCATGGTGTCTTCAGCAATATAAACTGTCCTTTCCTCTTTTCCAGACAATCAAGAGAAATAGAAAGAGGCTAGAGAATATTTTGGAAGTCTCTTAGACAACCCTGACCAAAAAAATCAATAGGCTTTTTATGCCAGGTTTTAGAATTTTGTAGGTGATCTATGGCTCTTTGGGAAAGCATTATTAGCTCACATGGGGAATTCTTTTATTAAACTATATATGTATACAGAGACTTGTATGTACTATAGGTATTTTTAGCTACATAGTTAACTGTGTGTTTCCTTATGACTTTGTCAGACATCTTTACTGCTGTTTTACCCTCCCCCTCCTTCTCTTTCTTCTGAATTTGTCTTCTTCAACCTTCCTTAATTAAAACTTCCTGATTTCCCCTTTTCTTTCAGGTGACTTTTATCTTGCCATTCAATTCCACAATGGTCTCTTTTTACTTTTCTGTTTCTGCAGATAATCCTGGCTATATACTTCTTTTTCTCATTTATTTATTTTATTCACTTTACATCTTTGTAACCTCTTTCTTCCTCCCCTCCAAGTCCTACCTTCTCTCCTTTCCCCCTTTTATTTTCCTCAAAAAAGGGGAGCTCCCTTTCCCATCCAACAGCTCATCAAGATGCATCAAGGCTGAGCATGTCCTCTTCCCCTGTGGCCTGTCAAGGAAGTCCTCCCAAGAAAAAGTGATCTAAACGCTTAGCAAGTGAGTCCTATGCAGTCTCCACTCCCCTTATTAGAGGATTCGCAGGCGGCCTAAGCTGCCATCTCCTACATCTTTGTAGGAGCCTAGGTCCAGTTCATGTATGGTCTTCGGCTGATGCTTCAGTCTCATCAAACAGTCTCTGAACCCTGGTGAGTTGACTCTGTTGTTTTCTTATGGAGCTCTTGTCACTTCAGGGAACTTTTTTCTTTTCTCCTTCTGTTCCCCAAGGCTCCTTATATATCAACCAATGTTTGGCTATGAGTTTCGACATCTATTTTGAGACACTGTTGGGTAGAGTCTCTGAGAGGACAACTCTGACAGGGTCCTGTCTGCAAATTTAGCAGCATATTACTCAGTGTCTGGGGTTAGCACTCTCCAATGGGGTGGGTTTTTGGTTGGGTCGGGCATTGGTTTAGAATTCTCTTAATCTCTGCTCTATCTGTTCTATCTTTATCCCTGCACATTTTGTAGGCAGTGTAAATTTTGGGTTGAAGTTTTTGTGGGCATGTTGGAGCCCTTTACTCGGAAACTAGTCTAGTTAGAGGATGTCCTCCAGTCTCTATGGTCTCTGCTACTATGAGTCTCTGCTTGAGTTCCCTGTATATCCTCCCAGGAGCCCATCCTGACTTAGGTCTTTAGCTTGTCACAGAGATTTCCCCACCCTCAGTTTTGTTTTGTTTTGTTTTGTTTTCTTCTCTACAGGCCTTCTGTCCTCTTTCCTTTCCTTTCCTCATGTCTGATCTCCACCTTCTTAAATCTCTGTGCCCCTTCTCCTACCCTGTACCCTCACTTCAACAATTACCTCTGTCTATTCTATACCCCATTCCAAGTGAGATTTATGCATCTTCATTTGGGTCCTTATTATTTACCTTTTTTGGGTCTGTGCCTGGTAGTATGCTTATCTTGTACTATATATCTAAAATCCACTTATGGTGAGTACATACCATGTGTTTTTATCTGAAGATTTGGAGCTACGAGCCTCAGAAGAAAAAGAAAGTATAAAGGTTTTTGATTTGTTTGTTTTGTTTTGTCTCTCAATATGCTCTTTTAAAAACCCAATCAATTACATGAAAATTTCAAAATTTCATATTTCTTTCCAGCCGAATAGTATTCCATATTATATATATAGTACATCTTTATTATCCATTCGTAGGTTGAAGAACATGTAGATTGTTCTAATATTTTAGCTATTGTGAAGAGAGCAGCTATAAAAATAACTCAGTAAGTATGTCTTGTGTATGATGTTGAGTCCTTTGGGCATATGCCAGGTTGTGGTATGACTGGGTCATGGGATAAATTTATTTTTAGCTTTGGGAATGTTCCCCACACTAATTTCCAGAGTGGGTGCACCATTTTGCAAGTCTGCCAACGGTGAATGAGAATTCTCTTTCCCCCACATCCTCTCCAGCATTTGTTGTCAGTTTTTTTGTTGAGCTTTGCTACTCTATCTGTATTAAGATGAAATCTCTAAGTTACTTTGAGTTGCTTTCTCCTGGTTGCTAGAGACAATGATCATTTTTGAACTCTTTTTTTTTTTTTTAGCTATTATTTTCTTTTCTTTTGAGAATTCTGTTCAAATCCAAAGTCATTATTTGAATGTGTCCTTTGTTATCCTTGTTTTTTTGACTTTTTGATGAGTTATTAACACTGTCAGATATTCATTTTTTTGTGATTTTTACATACAAATGTTCTTTTTTACCCAAATTTTCTAGTTTTATTCTTTTTTAATATCTATTAATTACAGTTTATTCATTTTCTATCCCAGCTGTAGCACCTTCTCTCATTCCCTTCCTATCTCACCCTCCTTCCTTCATCTCCTCCCATGCCCCTCTCCAAGTCCACTGATAGGAGAGGTCCTCTTCCCCTTCCATCTGATCTTAGCTTATAAGGTTTCATCAGGACTGGTTGCATTGTCCTCCTCTTTGGCTTGGCAAGACTGCTCCCTCCTCAGGGAGAGGTGATCAAAGAACCAGCCACTGAGTTCATGTCAGAGACAGTCCCTGTTCCCCTTAACTAAGAAGCCCAGTTGGATACTGAGCTGCCACTGGCTACATCTGAGCAGGGATTCTAGGTAATATCCATGAAGACCCTGGGTAAGATGATCAATCCTCACTTAGAAAGACAAATGGGATAGACAATGGAAGAAGGACAAAACAGGAAAAAGAATAGGAGCCTATCATCTTTTTTTTTCTTTAATGTTTCTGCTGATACACTTACTACTCAGCTAATAACTTTAACTACTATTCATATTTTACACTTTACTTCTGTTTATGGCACAACTAGATGTCTTAATATGCTCTTCTACTCAAAAACAAGCTATCACACATTCTTTCATTTCTTTTGTAGCTCCTATGTTCTCTCATTCTTTGCCCTTGACTTCAGTGGGAAAGAACAGTAGAAGTTATTTTGACTTTTTAAGTAAAAGTTTGTTATTTAAGGGTACCTTTTATTGCCTCTCTTAGCTCTCTCATTCTGAATTTCCTGTTGCTATAATTATTCCTAACATTTCCATTGAAAATTAAGTGAAAATCACTTACAATATTTTCTACACCACTACCCAACATAGTCCCAAGGAGAAGACCAAGTAAATGTTTTGATAAAACCTTAAATATTATATAATGTCTTCAATATGTATGTTACATATAAGTTTAAAGTGAAATTTTAGAAAATTGATAACCTTTTAAAAAGCCAAAATCTAATCCAAATAGACTGAGTATTGGAGCATGGCAGAATTTCCCTCATTTTATATTCTAATAAGTTCACCTTTTCAAGGGTAACCATTATCCTGTCTTTTATCATCATATATTACTTTCAAAATTTTTTTCACCTTGTAAAAATGGAAATACATTAGTCATACTATTTTCTGTCTAACACCTTAGGCTAAGATCAATTGATATTGTTTTCTCGAGTTCTAATACATCAAAATTATCTACCTAAGTATATATTGACACTTTGTCATTTAGCAGTACAAAAAAAAATGAAGAAAAGAAAGAATAATGCTTCTGAAACATTCTAACTGAAAACATTCAGCATTGTGTATTCATTTCTGACAGGTATGATGTTATATATATATTGTCCAGGGCAGGGCATCCATCCAGAGACAGGATCTAGAGATCTCCAGGACACTGGATATCTCTGTTCTTGGTGAGAGCCATCCTTCCAGTTCATTTGGTATAATTAACATCCCTTCAGGCCCTGGGAAGTACAGGGCCTGTGCTCTCCTCCCCGAGTAAGACAAGCAGCTTGAGCCTGTAGCTGCCACCATATTGAATTGACCTTGAAATGTTTTTTGAGAAGTTCTGATAATAGAAATTACAGAAAAGACCCCTCTGCCCAGAGTTTTTGGTTCTGTTGCTCTCCTTATGGAGCTTCTGTCCTCTCCAGGTCTTACTATTTCCTACTTCTTTCATAAGATTCCCTGCACTCTGCCAAAAGGTTGACCATAAGTCTCAACATCTGCTTTGATACCCTGCAAGGTAGAGCTTTTCAGAGGCCCTCTGTGGCAGACACCTGTCCTGTTCCCTGTATTCTCCTTCTTCTGATGTCCATCCTCTTTGCCTTTCTGAATAGGGATTGGGCATTTTAGCCAGAGTCCTCCTTATTGATTAGTTTATTTAGGTGTACTGATTTTTGAAGGTTTATCCTTTTATGAGAAAAGGACCATTCAAGGAGATAACCTAGAACCCCTGCACAGATGTAGCCCATGGCAGTTCAGTGTCCAAGTGGGTTCCATAGTAATGGGAACAGGGACTGTCTCTAACATGAAAGGATTGTCCTGCTCTTGGATCACTCACCCCTGAGGGGGGATCAGCCTTACCAGGCCACAGAGGAAGACAGTGCAGCCACTCCTGATGAGAACTGATAGATTAGGATTAGAAGGAAGGAGAGAAAGACCTTCCCCATCAATGGACTTGGGGAGGGGCATTCGTGGAGAAGAGAGAGAGAAGGTGGGATTGGGAGGGGAGGAGGAAGGGAGCTACAGGGGAGATACAAAGTAAAAAAATAAATAAATAAAGTGTAATTAATAAAAATTAAAATAAAAATATTTAAAAAATAAATTACAGAAGTGCTGGGGCACATTTAACAGAGCTACAGCCATTTTCTCTGAGTTTCTCAGAGGGAAGCACTTCAGCTCAGTTTTGCTGTCCTGTGCAGTGGTGATAACCTCGGCTCCTCCATGGCCAATGCAGGGGTGACAGAGTGGGTGGACTAATTTTAAGTTTTCAGGCTAACATAAAAACTAATTTTTTGGCACTGTAATCATCAAATATCTAAACAAAACCTAACAAACAAAAACCCAAGAATTGTCATCAGTTTCTATCTGCTAACTTAAATTTCTAAATTTCAGCATAACTAAAATTTATTTCTTCCAGGTTATCTTGATGATATTAAATAAGATTCTTCTGTGTTTCTTCCATTTTCTATTTGTTCCATTAAGAGTATCAGTCAGTCAGGATGATCTTTTCCAGATCCCACCATTTACCTGCAAATTTCATGATTTCCTTGTTTTTTATTGCTGAGTAATATTCCATTGTGTAGATACACCACAATTTGTGCATCCATTCCTCCTCTGAGGGGCATCTGGGCTGTTTCCAGCTTCTGGCTATTACAAATAAGGCTGCTACAAACATGGTTGAGCAAATGTCCTTTTTGTGTACTTGAGAATCTTTTGGGTATATATGCATGGAGATAACCTAAGACCCCTGCACAGATGTAGCCCATGGCAGTTCAGCATCCAAGTGGGTTCCATTGTAATAGGAACAGGGACTGTCTCTGACATGAACTGATTGGCCCGCTCTATAATTACCTCCCCCTGAGGGGGAAGCAGCATTACCAGGCCACAGAAGAAGACAATGCAGCCACTCCTGATGAGACCTAATTGACTAGGATCAGAAGGAAGGAAAATAAGTCCTCCCCTATCAGTGGACTTGGGGAGGGGCATGCATGCAGAGGGTGGAGGAAGAGAGGGATTGGGACTGAAGGAGGGAGAGAACCACAGGGGGGATACAAAGTGAATAAAGTGTAATTAATAAAGAAAAAAAAGACTAAAAAAAAATACAAAGTGAATAAAGTGTAATTAATAAAGAAAAAAAAGACTAAAAAAAAAGAGTATCAGTCAGCTATAGATTAGTGTAAATCTACTCAAATGCATAAGCAAGTTTTATAGATAAACTTGATTTAATTACATTCACTATGAATCTATCAGGAGATAAGTAATTTTCCACATATTCTCCCTATGATTATTAACAGATTTTGAGGTTTCAGTTGTTCACAGTGGGTGATTTTATTTTCTTTACCAACCATAAAAGTTAAATAGACTTCCAAGGAAAGGGGCTTTGATAAAATTAAAGTGTATTTGAAATTATTCAAATACAGATGTTACTCTGTAGTACGGGAGAACATTCTAAAACTCTAATTCTTTTACCAAATTCTGTGATTCAAATTTCAGGTCTCTGAGCTCTGTAGCATGTTTTACTACTTCAGGAATTATGGGCATATTACTGCTTTTATTAAGTCAATTAAGTGGATCTATAAGAGTCTTTGTAACTGTAGGCAGAGCCTAGATCAAAGCAAGGATCTAAGGCTTCTTGATCACTCAAAGATTCTTGTAAAGCTCTGTGGTTTAACCATCTCTGTGTAAAGTAATGGAGAGAAAGTAGACACTTCGGGTTTGTATTTGGTGATATGATTTGCATCTGGAAAGTGCCTAAGAGTTCAGGCTTTGATCATTGGTTATCCAGGGATACTATCCTGGGAGCTTCCAGAACCCGTAGGTCTGGGTAGTTTAACTCATCACTTGTTGCAGGTCTATGAACTTTGCACACCTGCTTGTGTTTCCAACCTGTGCTCAGTGCTTCTCTGCTCGCTAGTTTGTAAGAAGCATAATGCTGCCGTTTGGATAGTGATGCCCGTCCTGCCGTACTTTCCCCTCTGTTCATTCAACTTAAGTATTTCTGCTACTAACTTGTTTTTATCGGTATCTCGCAGACAGGGGAAAATAACTGCTGGATGAGGAACCATCTTAACTCATCCTTCTGGGTTCAGAATCTGCCTCTGAACCGTCAAATTAAGAATTCTTGTACTAGTCTTTGTTTTGTTCAGTAGAAGACTCAATAAACGTATAAAGACCTTTAGAACTTTGGATAATGTCTAACTTACAATAATTAATTAAAAGAATATTTGTTATTACTTCTGGAATGTTTCATGTAATTAGATATATAAATAAGCATTCATAATGATTACTAAATTCCAGGAGTTCTAATGTTTTACAGCATACCAAAATCAGTCAGTATTAAATTTAAAAAATAAGCAAAGTCTTATCTTTTTAGATATTATAAAACTCATATTGATATGTTTCAGTACATTGTAACTTATTCTTTGTTTAAATACAGTTGTGTGTGTGTGTGTGTGTGTGTGTATTTCTCCGACCTATTTCCATTTTATTCTAACAGTGGAGGTGTTGAATAATATTAACTGAAAAACTGCTGTATTTTTCAGTATTTCATATAGTTATGGTAAAGGAAGAAATTAACTAATTCCTAGGTTGGGCTACCTGGAAAGTTCAATGAATATAATCTATGTGATATGCATATCTTCTGTTTATTCTGCCTGTCAATTGTCAATTGAATCCTAACCCAGTGGATGGAGAGAAAGCAACAGTCTTGCAGCTAACAAGTTGAACACCATGAGAATAAGTGTCTTCCAGTGATGGCTTTATTGAGAGAATGAAAGTGGCTAAGTCCCTCTTGGGAATCACAGACCTTCTTCAGTATGTGTTCCAGTACATTAATGAGTGCTTGTGAGAACAATATTCTCATTTCGATAAGCTCTATTAAGGCTGGATTTTAAATATATTACTACACTAACTGGAATGTAGACATGAGTTTGTACTCCTGTGAGAAGTTTAGGATGCTAGAATAAAATAATACTTGAAAACAAATACTTCTTACATAATTATTCTAGTTTTTTTCTTGTTGGATTTAATAGTTTATAATTACTATTAAAATACTAAAAACTTTGTAATTATTTTAATGGGAAAAATCTCTTAATACTCTATTTTTTAAATATTCTTATGAATATTTAAAAACAGCCTAATGATTATTAACACACTTGACAAATTTAAGGATATTTATGTATATATATATATATGTATATAAGTATATGTACATATATATTTATATAAAATCAGTATATGAGCTACTTTGATTCCCAAAGTCATCTAAAATGTCCTTGAGTATCTTTTGAACTACCTTATTAATATAAGAAGCTTAAAGTTTTACTATAGATAAATTATTAATATGTTTATATAAATATAATAGTCATTAGAATTTATACGCAACAATGAGTAGATTATATTTTATATGATATAATTGCTGAATGAGTGTTCACATTCTCATGATAGTTTTAATATACTTTGTCTAATTCTGAATTAGGGCATCTATCATCTTGTTAAAATTGAGAAATACTGCCATATTATTTATCTTGGTTTACCCATCCCATACTTTGGCTCCCTTCCATCAAACAAGTTTTAGTTTTTTCTATTTCATACCTCCTCCACTTTTAACAAAGTAATTTATAAAAACTAAAAGTCATTAGTGATTGGAAACGAATATTCTAATGAAATACAAAGTGATGCAATGGCTTGCTTTACTTCTCATATTGTTATGGCAGTGCTAAGATTTTCCTCTCCTCTTTTCTTCTACTACTAAACTGTACCAAGAATTACTTTTGCAATAAGGTATTGTTTAAATTCTTATACGACAGTGACAAAACACAGCCCAGGATTGTGGCCATGTGTGGAAAATTCTGAGTGCTTGTTGAGAACACTCCAAGAAAATAAGACAAGGGTTTGACCTTCTTCAAAACACTGAATTGTTCTTGGAATGTGTTCTTGTGTTCCTTCCAAGTGTGGCAGACAGGAGTGAATTTACTTCAGACTCCTCATTATTGTCTGCTGGGGCTATTCAACCAAATTTTTAAAGTATCTTTTATACATGCTTCTATAGAAAAAAACATGTTTTTGCCATGGGGGGCTTGTCCTTGTGATTGTACACCACCTGAACTCGTGAGAACATTACTCACGTGGCCTTCCTTAACCCTCCGGTGCTCTGAATAAAGTTGGTTATTGCATGAGACTTTAGTCTGCCTCATTTGTCTGCTCCATTCTCCCAAGCCTCAAGACCTCTAGAGCAGTAAGCCATGGAATCTATGTCAAATTTTCTATGCTTTTGCTGGCATAATTATACACATCATATGCATTGTGTTAATGACATTTTAAAACAAGGTCATCATATACTAGCTTTTAGTATCTAAATGGATTAGCAGTGTTTTCCCTTAGTAGTGTCACAGTCCTTGTGGATATTATAGAAATAAATTATACGCACTTTGGAGTAATAGGCAGAGAATGCACAAAGGAAGGCACACTCTAATAACAAGAATTTGTACAAAGGAAATGATGATATTCTTTGCTCTCCCTTAACAATTTTTATCTAATTTTTAAAAGTATTTCAGAATAAATAACTTACTTTCCAAAACAAAAATCTTCCCCAGAATTATATTTTTCATAAACTTTGGAAAATAAGTTACTTCAAGACAAAAATATTTATGTAGGCAGAGAGTTTC
This sequence comes from Psammomys obesus, assembly GCF_907164565.1. Lineage (NCBI taxonomy): Eukaryota > Metazoa > Chordata > Mammalia > Rodentia > Muridae > Psammomys > Psammomys obesus. The sequence goes on along the minus strand of NW_026596117.1, from coordinate 3,173,634 downwards.
TAAAGCATGAACTACATTGTGTTTCTAATATATTTTATTAACATTCATGTTCAATAGTAAATTCAAAATCTCAACATTAAACTGTATCTGAGGCTCATTTCAATCTTTCTTTTCAAGTTAAATTTACAGATTTCAAAGAAAATGGTTAAATATAACGTCAAATAATCACATTTAAAGTGCTTATATTTGAAAACAACACCCATCTTACTCTGCTATATTTTGCAGTTATGACAAATATTGACATTTTCCTCAAAGACCCTGAGGTGAAAACATAATTTTTCCATTTTACAAGGACACACTTTAAACCTTACTTTGAGGCATTTTTAACATAAGCATATAAAATTTTTTATCACAGTGCCTTTCACAAAAGACAAATAATGTAGGATGAAAATAATAATTATTTTCAAGAAAAATCTGATAGCGTGGAAGAAAGAAGTATTCATTACTATTTTTTCTTTTATTTTGAGATTGTAATTCCAGTATTTCTTTCTTTAATTTTCTCCTTCAAATCTCTTCCATATATACCTCCCAGTTCTTTTGGAAATTCATTCCCCTTTGTTTCATTGTTATTATATTCATACATGTATATACATATATATTCTTCAATGCCATTTGCTCCATCTGAATAGTATTACTTGCATGTGTGTTTTCAGTGCAAACACTTTGGTGCTGGAAAAATGATTAGTGTGCTTTCTCCTGGGCAAATTTATTTCCCTGACACCTGTTCCTTAAGCTGCCTGCAGTTCTCTTGGTACTGTAGAGACCGACTGTAATTTCCTCCACCCACGTTAGCATGTACATTTATTGATATCGTTCTTGTTCAGCACATGTTTGTGTGGTCATGTTGGTGATACTTTATGGATGTAGCTTCTGATATTACTAGGTAATACAATTTCACGGCAAATTACTGATCCTCCAGCTCTTATGACCCTTCCACTCTGTAATCTGCAATGTTTCTTGAATTTAAGTGTGGGAGTGTTTTGTAGATGTGTCCATTGGGATTTACTTTCACAGCTCTACATTTTGTTTGGGTGTGGGTTTTCTTGAATGGTCTCTGAATGTTACAAAGAGAGAGGACAGGCAAGCATTATTCCCAATTATAAGTATAAGGACAAGAGTTTATATAGTTGTTAGAGATTATGATGATTTAATAAAGTGGTGGCTGTTTGTCTTCCTCCAAGATCCATAACTTCACTATCACTGGGTAGTTGGATATGTTTCTAGTACTAATAATTTTTTTTGTGTATGAATTTTTTGCCTGCATGTTTGACAATGCGCCACAGGTATTTAAAGGCTATAGGGGTAAAATGAGGTCATTAGACCCCATGGAAATTTATACACTCTTGTAGAGAACCGAAACTGTGTCTTCTGCAAGAGTATCAGATGAGAGAAGTGGTTTTTCTGAGAGATTTTTTTTTAAGACAGTGTCTTAATATGTAGCCCACTCTAGCCTCAAAGTCACAATTTTCTTGTCTCTGCCTCCAGCATGCTGGGATTGAAAATTTGATCAAAACCTAGCTGAGAAAGAAACTTGAGTTTGCTACTCAAGATAGTATATTAATTAAACTACCTTGAATTTAACATAGTTGAATATTTATATGCATATATATTTGGCTTATATACTTATGACTTATATATATATATATCATTTGCTACTCAATATATTATATTAATTTAACTATGTTACTGTTTCAATATAATTTGACAGTAAAGCTCTGAGTCTCAGAGACGACAGTTTGGTAATTTTAAAAATGGTATCAAAACATTTGGTTAACAAGATATTTGAAGAACAATCACATTGTTATAAATTTACAATAATAAAATTGTAAATATAGCTAATTAGATTTGATTCTTTGAGATATACATTTATGGACTTAATTAGCAATCTACACAAAATTAGATGTATCTCAATGGTTTACTTAAATGTTAATATTTTATGTTGTTTTTTTTTTTTTAATGCCTTTCTCTCACCTACTTTTTGGCCTGCCATTGATGTATCCATATTCTGACAGTATAGTATTTAGTATTTTCTAAGCATTCCATTAATAAAATCTTGTAATACATATTCTGTTCTTTTCTAATTTCTTACTTAGCAGAGTTACTTTGCATGTAATCCTTTTGATTGCATAAAACAGTGATACATTCTTATAATCGCTGAACATTTTTTCAATATTTGGATATATTGCAGATTGCTTAACTAACCACCTCTTGCTGCCCGTTGAAATCATTTCAAGCTTTAAATACTGCAAATTAAGTAGCTATGAAATTTCATATAAAGGCTTTACATATATATATATACATATATACATATATATGTATATATATATGTATATATATATACATATATATATGTACATACACAAGTGTTTTCATTTTTTGTGTGTGTGTGTGTGTGTTAATGCCTAGAAACAAAATGTGTTACCAAATGGTCAGTGAATACTTATTACTTCAAGAGAATGTCAAAGAGTTTTGCAGCATGATGATATGTTTTGTATAATACGGTGTGGAAGTTCTAGTTTCTGCTAATCTCCATCATGCACTGCCCTGTGAGGATTCAGATAACAAACCTGTGCCACCTTGCCTATCTTAGTATTTCTTTTGTTTATTTGTGTTAGTTCGTATTATTTTATACTAATTACTTTTCATGTTTATATATAATTATTTTATATTAATACATTTTGTATCCCAGCTGTATTCTTATATCCATTTTTTTTTAACTCTAGTGTGAGAGAATACAATGAAAACTTGGGTTAGCTCATTGAAAAGTAAGAAAAGAAATTCTTCATATTAAAGTTTTTACTTTAGTATTCTGCTTTGAAGAAATTGTTGAACTTCCCATTCACCATTCTGTTATTTTTTACATTTGTTCCTCATAAAAATTAGAAGTTTAGTTAGAACTGTGTTAGCCATAATTATAGTATATTTCTAAATTCTTTCTAAATATAGAAAATCATTTTCCACACTATTATTAAAAAGTTTGTCTAATTTTAGTCAGTAGGAATCTGAGTTAAGATTTTATCGTTTGTGATGTCAAATACACTGAGTCAGAGTGGAAAAGCTATATCTATTTATAAAAATCTCAATTGTAAAATTCTTATTTATTTTTTGGGTTATCTTTTGGATTCCTATATGGAAAGCTATCCACTAAGCAACTGTCATATGTTAAAAAATATTTTAACTGCTTGACTTTAAAGGAACAGTTAGAGTTAAAAAATTAAGAAAGCATTTTTCTCATTGGTCAGTGACAACAGTTCAAAGTCCTTAATGATTTTTCATTTGACTCAGTGCTTATTGCAGTCATTCATTATGCTTGGAACTTCTCTAATCGAACTTCTTGTCAAGTATTCTGTCTTTCATTATTAATATTTAAACCCTTCAGTTCGGAGCTTGGGTGCTGCTTCTTTCACTGGGAGCATCCAGGCTCCAGAGTATACTGAATTGCAAGTAGTGAAGCTTCCCTGGACAGGCAGGTTTTCAGAGTCCCACTCCACCGCTGTGAGTGCCAGGAGGGAGAACGCCTCCTGTAAACAGCCTTTTAGGTGTTACAGTCCTTTTAGCTCGGAGCTCTCTCCCAGTGAAACAGCATCTCTTAGACAATATTCAGTGAAACATCTTGTGCGCTTTATTCGGGATAAACAAGGGCTATCCTTGGGGAGCGGGGAGAGTTTTTCAGGGTGAGGGTATATCATTGTCTTGGGCTAAGATGCTGTGAATGCTTTATGTGCGTGGAGAGGGATATCCAGGTGGTAGGCTCTGTGACCACCTGGAGAGGACGCATGCTGGCACAGAACAGGAAGGGAGCGATCCTTACGCCTACCCATTTTAGGATTAAAATTGTGGGGATTTGGACATGTCTCAACCTCACTCTGTGCTGTTTTCCCTGGTGGCACATTCATGTGCCCCACATAGACCTACCATATTCCCCCTGTCATTAACTGTTATGACCAAACAACTTGTAATTTTGAGCGATCGATTCTAAGTTTCCAAAATTAGGACAGAGTACCTCGCATCGTATGGAGAGACTGGCCTGAGACTCAGTAGCTACCTAGTGGCAGGGTGATGACTTCTCGAGATTGGAAATTTTCACCACTGCTCCTCCTCTAGTTGTTAATAACAACGATCTAATGCCTAAACCTCCAAGCGTCATTCGGGATTTAACCATGCATGTATGTTGGAAGCTGCATCGGGGTAGGTGTGTGGTGCACGTGTGTGCCTGTCTATGTGGAGCCTAATGCAGGACGCTGGGTTTCCTCATCTGTCCCTTTTTGCCTTATTGCTTTAAGACAGGTTCTCTCAACAAGCCGGAAGCTTTTTAATTTTTCCAGGCTAACTGAACTTGGCAGATTTGGAGAGCTGCCTGCTCCTAATGTTGGAGATACAGGCACCCCCCCCCTTTTTTTTTTAATGTGGATGTTAAGGATTTGAACTCAGATTCATGTATGTGCCTGGAGAACAAGCATTCTTACCCAATGAACTATCTCTCTGGCTCCTGGAATTTGTTTTCTGTTATGATCATTACTAAATTTTCTAAATGATATGATCTTTTTTGGCATTTTAATGTTTTACTGTCATTTGTCATAAAATTATGAAACTAATTTCTTTTTCCGAAAAGACATGAAAGCAATCTGTGCTTTGAATGGGGTGTGTTCCTCACGATTGGAGACTTGGTCTCTAGCTTGTGTCAATGTCTGAGAAGGCTGTGGCATCTTTAGGTGATGGAGCATCATGGGTGGAGGTGGATCACTACGTGTGGGGGGGGTTAAGGTTTTCTAGTCTCAGCTACTTCTCGCTCACTCTGCTTTCCAGTGACAGATGCAATGCGATCAGTAGATTCCTGCTTCTGCTGTAAAGCCTTGACTGCCACGATGTTCAAATGACTTCAAAATAAGTCTTCCTTCTCTTACATTACTTCTTGTTAGTTTTTTTTGCCGTTGACACAAGAAAAGTAACTAATACAAATATTAGACACGATAAGCAACTACATTATTAAAAAGACAAAACGAGAATACACTAAATGGATACTTTGAAATAATGCTGCACACCAGAAGAAAATTATCTGTGGCATGCTGACTACAGTTCTTCAGTATAAATCCAGGAGTGGGCTGTAGGTTATTCCTATTTTTAACTTTGCTTTAATAATCTTCCTATTTGTTTCTTTAGTGAATGAACAAGTTATATCTTTATCAGGAGTATTCCAGATTTTTCTTTCTTTCTATCAGTGCCAGCATTTGTTTTGTTTCCTTAATGATTGATATTCTGAATGTAATATGTTGGAATTGTAAAGCAGTTTTACCTTTTGTTTTCCTGATGCTAATGTTCTGAACTTACAAGAATTCATTTCAGTTGTTCTCAGAGCAGATCAGGTTTTAGCTGTCATCTGTCTTTGTGTCCATGGAGAGAGGTTTTACACGTCATTTTCTTATTTTCTTTCTGGTTTGTGTTCCTGAGCTTTCTATCAACCTGGCAAATATTTGATATAGTCAACTTGCAAACAGAAAGGTCTAATACTCAACTGTAGAGAATCTAGTCTATGAGCAATTAACCCGAGTCTCAAGATTCCGTGCCAAGGTGTTTAGAGTGTTAGTAATAACTCTTTGTAGTCAAGAACTAAAACACAGGGAAAGAATGGGGCCCAACAAATGGACCACTCTAAGCCATGTGTACAATACTGTAAAACTGATCACTAGGATTTACCAAATAATTTCTATCAGCAACCAGGGTCAAGTTAGTAACTAAGCTTTTAATACAACCTTTTAAGGACACTTGAATTTCAATCCTTAACATTTTTTTCTACAAAATACAGAGAAAAGCCCTTTAATTGTGCTGATTCTAACCCTGAGATCAATGCTTATTTATTTTTGTTCTTGTGTTTTAAGGAAGATCCTGTGCATGTCCTGTGACATAGGATGCCAATGAATTCTTGCTCTTTCTTTTTCAACCCCCTAATATGGAGACTAAGACCATTCCAATCTTCAATACTTATTTTTGATGTTTGAATGTATTTATAGAAACTCCACATGATTTTCTGTACATTTTAATAATTATTCAGAGCATATACTTTTCACTATTTTTATACTGTTCTAATTACCAAACATAAACAGGTCTTTTTTTTAAATTTCTGGGCCAAGTGCATCACTGATTGAGAGATCATTTATTTAACTGAAGGAAATAACTTTAATAAATGGAATAATAAATGGAATCAGTATGTTCAATAATTTTCAACAAAACTCTCAAAAAAACTTCATATAATCTTGTTGACTAACAAAATATGTCTTCTATCCACAAAATGGAAAAACGCAGATACTAATTCTTTGTGTTTGAGTGGCCATTAGTGAATGCAGAATTTCCCTCATGGAATGGGACAAAGCAGTCTATCACATCTGTAATAAGTGCGTATTTTCTTAAATTTAATGGTCTGACATTTCAAATATCTTGTTTCTAAAGATATATTTTTATAATCCAATATATTTGAATCAAAGACACTTTCATTCTTTACTTCCCCCAAATAAATATTTACACAATTATTCATAAACCATGCAGTGTCCATGAAAGATTAGCTAAATGTATACCTTGTATAAGATGGCATTTTTAATTTTATAAAAATATTGATGAGATTAATGACCAAATTCATTATTAAAATAGTTCATACTATCTTCCAAGTTATTATAAAATTAAAAACAAGGAATCATGAATTTTTCAGGCAAATGGTGAGAACTAGAAAAGAACATCCTGAGTGAGGTATCCTAGAAGCAGAAAAACAAACATAGTATATACTCACTTCTAAATGGATATTAGACATGATAAAGCATAATTATACTAAAGTCTGTACACCTAAAGAAACTAAGCAAGAAGTAGGACTCTGGGTAAGATGGTCAATCCTCATTCAGAAAGGCAAATGGAATGGATATCAGAAGAAGGAGAAAACAGGAAACAGGACAGGAGCCTAACACAGAAGGGCTTTAAAAGCCTCTACCAACATATTAACTCCGCTTCTTTCATATGATTCCCTGTACTCTGCCAAAGGTTTGGTTATGAGTCTTTGTATCTGCTTTGAAAACACTGCTAGTTAGAGTATTTCAGATACCTTCAGTAGACTCCTGTCATATGTTCAATGCACATCCCATCTGTCTTTCTAAATGAGGATTGATCATCTTACCCCATGTCCGAAAGGGAGTTATTATGATGGGGAAAGGATAGGAGCTCCACAAGGACCAAATATATATGGACACAGGGTCTTTTCTGAGACTGACATTCAACCAAGGACCATGTATGGATATAACCTAGAACCTCTGCTCAGATGTAGCCCATGGTAGCTCAGTAACCAATTGGTTTCCCATAGTAAGGGGAACAAACACTATTTCTAACAGGAACTCAATGGCAGGCTCTTTGACCTCCCCACCCCCCAAGGGAGGAGCAGCCCTGCTAGGCCACAGAGGAGGACTTTGCAGCCAGTCCTGAAGATACCTGATAAAACAGGATCAGATGAATGGGGAGGAGCCCCCCCCCCATCAGTGGACTTGGAAAGGGGCAGGGTGGAGATGAGGGAGGGAGGATGGGATTGGGAGGGAATGAGGGAGCGGGATACAGCTGGGATACAGAGTTAATAAAATGTAACTGATAAGAAAAAAATAAAATTAAAAAAAAAAAAAAAAAAGCCTGTACCAAGCAGGGAATCAAAGCAGATGCTGAATCAGATAGCCAAACTTTGGGTATAGTGCAGGGAATCTTATGAAATAAAGCGGAAATAAAAAGACCTGGAAAGGACAGGAGCTCCACAAGGAGATCTACAGAACCAAGAAATCTGGGCCCAGGTGTCTTTTCTGAGACTGATACTCCAACCAAAGACTATGCATGGAGATAACCTAGAACCCCTTCAAGGATGTAGCCCATGGCAGCTCAGTGTCCAAGTGGGTTTTAAAGTAATGGGAACAGGGCCCATCTCTGACATTAACTCAGTGGCTGGCTCTTTGATCACCTTCCCCTGAAGGGAGAACACCTTGCCAGGTCACAGAGAAGGACAATACAGCCGTCCTGATGAGACCTGATAGGCTATGGTCAGTTGGAAGGGGAGGAGGACCTCCCCTATCAGTGGACTTGGGAGGGGCATGGGAAGAAGGTAAGGAGGGTGAGATTGGAAGGGAATGAGAGAGGTGTTTATAGCTGGGCTTAAAGTGAATAAACTTAATTAATAAAATAATTAAAAATAGTCATAGATCATCCACATTGACACTCAGAACAAACTAATCTAATGTTATTTTAAGTCTCACTACTAAAGATTCGTATGCATGTTCTACTATGTTTCTAATGATTTTGAATTTTTTTTTGTCTGCAAAAAGTGTATGTCACCTGTAGTTGGTCTGATTTTTACCATCTAACTATGATAAAGGTTGCCAGACTTAAATGACTGATTTACAGTACTAAGCAAATATTTGATTATGCTTTTGAGTGGTTCCATATTAGAAGAGGCCTTTAGTTCCAGGGTTCACATCTGCATACTAATGTATACTGTCACCATAATAAACCTTGATCTGAATGTTCCAATAGTTCACAGGCTCAGTGTATCACCTCAAATGTTAGAAAGCACATAAACAAGAAGAGATGGACATTGAGGTGCCAAAAGAGGCAAGAGAAGTACTATCTGGTGAGGGGAGTAAAATATGAAAGTGTGAAAAAGAATCTATGAAATATTTATAGGTTTTGCACGTTTCATTCTAATAAGAATGCAAATATCGCAAACGCTTTCTACTCATGCAGTACTGACATTTACCAAATAGAATTCTGCTATTTGACCTCCTTCTGTAAACATTGACATTGCACTCACATTTTTAATAGATTTCTGTCTGTTTTACTGCAGTTGAATGTTTCCACCGGGAATGTTATTAGTTATTATGGCTGGAAATGCACCTGCACCAGCTGTGTGGTTAAGCATAAAAAAGGCACCAGCCAAAATCCCTGAGTCTCTTAACAGACCTTTGTTGCATTTTTGCCATGGAACCAACATCCATCCTGAAACAGCAGGAAGGAAAGCTTCCTCCAAAGCTTCATTTCCATAGAAATGAGGATCTGACTTGTACTAGCATTTTCTTCCTGGCAGTATCTGATGTCGTTTTCCTTGAATTCTAATCTTTATCTTTTATCCATTAGCTGCAGACAGAACCATGTTACGTAGTAGAAATTATTGGAAAAAGAACACGAAGCCAATTGAATCATAGGAACATAGAAATGTTAAGGAAAAAAATCAATACAATCAAGTTTATGAGAAATCACCAACAGAATGAGGAAAGCATAACCTTGGTCTATTTTTTAAAATTATTGAACCACTAACACAAATTGCATTACTGGGATATTGTTATTTGAGATCAGAAGTTATTTTCCAAAAGAAATTTATTTTATTCGGAGCCCTTGTGGTAGTTATGTTTTTAAAGTTTTTCAAGATGGTAAAGATGCGAATAGATTAATTGAGAATATAAATGTTAAGAAAAGTTGTCTCCAGTATCTCACATGGAAGGAACAAAGCTATGAACCCAAATAGAAATGGAGAGATGCCTCTCGTAGATAGTAGCTCAGTGAAGATGAAAGACCATTGGCAAACTATCAAATTTTTAATAAGATAATTTAAAAAGCTAATTTATGATCCCTGGTTGTTTCTAGTTTCTGAGCCAAGTAATAAATTTCATACAAACAATTTATTTTAGTTGATTTTTCAGTGCATATAAACTTTTTACACATCATATCATGGGCCTAACAGTGAGTGTGTTGAAACTACTCTAGGTTGACTGAAAAGAACATTAGCATAATCCCTAGCAACATTTTACAAACATCTGTCCTATGCCCATGGACAAAAATAGCCTTAATCCCTCATCAAGAGGGATTACAACAATCAGAAACTATTACAGAAAACAACATCAATCAAAATACAGAGTTGTGGGGTCCGAAGAGATGCATCTACACAACTCTGTCACACCTAAAACTCGGGGAACAATGAGGTTGAGGGGGTAAAAACACTGTGAGTACTAGAAGATCAGGTATTTTGCTGTTATAGTATGTCTCCTCATAATATCAGACCCTGCATCCACAGAGGCTCACCAAAATAACTCCCCAAATAGGAGCTGAAAGAAGGATGACCCAAAGAACCTCACAAATGGAGTAAATGGAAAAAAGCCCATGAGGCCTCAAAACAAAACAAAACAAACAAAACCGAAAAGAACTGTAGGGAACTGAAGAAATTTAGTAGCAGGAAAATTGGTCTTCCTCAGGAAAGAGCATAAAAATTAGTTGACCAGTACCAGATTTCCAGACCTAAACACATACATAAAATTAACATAATGTGGTCAAATTATATTTAGGGATATATAAATATAAGAGATAGATATGCATATATGAATGCAATAATGAGTAGTAAAAAAAGAGTTCATTAATTAGAATTTGAGATCATACAGAAGGAAAGGTTTTTGAGGGAGAAGGGGGAAGGGAGAAACATAATTGAATTATAATATCAAATATTAAAAATAACTTTTCACAGAAAGAAACAGTATAGTTGTATTGCTATAATTTTAGTGGTGGATGCCATAAAGTCACATCATACAACAGATCTCGAGAGAGAGGTTTATTGGGGAAAATGGGCTATGCAGAAGCTGCCTCTGATTGAGGGTGGAAGGGAAAGATAGGACTTTAGAATCTGTAAACAGGGATCTCTACAGACAGCCCCCAGGGGTCCTGACAAGAGAGCTATCAGGCATCTCTGTGACCACCTCCAGAAACTCAGCAGTGAGGCAACAGGACCCTTCACCACCATCACAACACAATCACCTGTTGGCTCTGCCCAAGCACTGGGTCGCCTTATAATAGGTATTGTCCCTCTTTTCTCTCTCTCCCTCCCTCCCCTTCCCTCTCTCCTAAACTTCTGCCTCACCCAGAAACTGTCTCTGTAACCCCTGCCCCTCCCCTAGTAACCCCCCATGTGGATCTTGTCATGTTTCTGTGGCATGATTTATGAACTTGCCTAGCCATATAACTGCCACATAAACCCTAACAGACACATTAACTTTTTACAGCAGGATGTATCACACCCACATACGGAGGGTATGAAACTCCTGACGACAGTGTAAATGTGTCACATATTGACAGCTGGTGGTGGAATGGCCTAGTGTTGCCCTGAGGGCAGACCAGGAGAAATACATGATTACTAACAGAATAATTTTAAATTGTCTAAATTAAATCTTTTAGATTTAATTTTTTTAATTTATGTTTTTTTTGTATTTATTATTATGATTTTATTAAGGAAAGACATGCAGTAGGGTACTCATGTGGAGGTTAGATGGCAATTTGCTGACTTGGTACTCTCTCTTTACCATAAAAGACCCAATCTCTAATCCTAGGACTCAAACTATCAGGCTTGGCAGCAAGTGTCATTACCTTCTATGTCATCTCCTTGGGATCCCTAGATTCCTAGACCCTCTACTCAGAGGTAGCCCATGGACAGCTCAGTCTCCATGTGGGTGCCCTAGTAAAGGGAACAGGAACTGTCTTTGATAAGGACTCAATAGCCAGCTCTTTGTTCACCTTTCCCTAGCTAAGTGGCCTAACTAGACCAAAGAGAAAGAGGACACAGACAGTCCTGATGAGACCTAATAGACATAATAGAGTTGGGTCAGGTAGTAGGAGGGGAAGACCTCCTCTATCAGTATACTAGGGAGGACATAGGAGGGAAAGAGGGAAGAAAGGTGGGACCAGGAGGACATGAGGGAGGGGGCTACAGCCAGGATACAAAGTGAATAAATTGTAATAAATAATAATAATAAAGAAAAAAATTAAATGCCAATAAAAAATTAAATTTGTTAATTTTTGTGTGTGTGAATGTGATTGTGCACATGCAGAGGCCTGAAGAAGTCAGAGCTGTCTTCTCCCCCTGGAGCTGGAGTTAAAGCCAGTTGTGAGCCATCTAACACGTATGCTGCCAAGCAAATGCAAGGCCTCTGACAAAACGGTAAACAGTCTGACCTGTTAAGCCATCTCATTAGCCCCAAATTGTTTTTGTTTTTTCATCTTTGAAAGAGCTCGTGTTATCTGCAAAGATGTGAGGATAATGACCACCAACCCAATTCATCAAGGGCAAATTAATTAAAGCGAACAATTAATTAAAGTAAGCCTCTTTTATTTGTGTACACACGCTGTCACCCCTAAGGTGCTGTTCAAGAGGTCAGCCTTGGACATTAGAAAGATTAGTTATTTTTTTAATTGCTTATTTGTTACAATTTATTCACTTTGTATCCTAGCTGTGGCCCCTTCCTTCCTCTCCTCCAAATCCTACCATCCCTCCCTCTTTTCCTCCTATGTCCCTCCCATAGTCCACTAATAGAGGAGGTCTTCCTTTCCTTGTATCCGACCTAGCCTATCAGGTCTCATCAGGACTGGCTGCATTTTCTTCCTTTGTGGCCTGGCAAGGCTGCACCCTACAGCGGGAGGTGATCAGAGAGCCTGCCACTGAGTTCGTGGTAAAGATAGCCCTTGCTCTCCTTACTAGGGAACCCACTTGGAGACTGAGTCTATAGGCTACATTTGAGCCAGGGTTTTAGGTCCTCTCCATGCATAGTCCTTGGTTAGGGTATCATTCTCTAGGGCTCCCAGGTTTTTTGTGTTTGTTGTTGTTGTTGCTGTTATTTGTTTGTTTTTGCTCTGTCTCTTTTTGGAGCTCCTGTCCCCTCCAGGTCTTTCTATCTCCCCCTTCTTTCATAAAATTCCATGTGTTCTACCCAAAGTTTGGCTATGAGTAGAGTCTTTCAGAGGTCCTCCATGGGAGGCTCCTGTCCTGTTCTCTGTCTAATAATGCTTCCAATGTGTATTTCATTTGCCCTTCTGAATGAGGATTGAGCATCTTCCCTAGGGTCTTCCTTGTTGTTTAGCTTCTTTAGGACTATAGATTTTATTATGTTTATCCTACATTTTGTAGAGGTTTCCAATAGGGGATTTGTTGGGCAAAATAAGTAGGTTATCAGGAGAGGAACATAACAAGGTGCTCATAACAGAGTAGTAAATACACAGTACTCATAACCCTTTGAAACAAAGGTAGAGTTGCAAGATGCTTGAAAATTCTAATGCAAACATATATCAATACTGGATTTTGGTCAAAACCTAGTACTATTTGTTTAACTTCTTTTCATCCAGCCAATATGAATTAAATACAGCTCAGCGGGATTATATTTGGCTCTGAAGAAATTCCCTGGCTCTTGGAAAATTTTAAAAGTTCAGTAAGGATGGACTATCAACAAAATGAATGCCCTAGTTTCTCTGATGATTGTTCATTTGTTGTCTCATTCTGTTGGATGAAGGCCCCAAATGGAGGACAATGAAACTTTAAGCAGTATATATACATAAAATTGTAGGTGTAGCATAGAGCTAGAAATTCAAGTAATAGGACCCAGATAATAAAAAGAAAGTTCTTATCTTTAATGTATATAGAGGACATAAGATCCTTATGCTTACAGATAACATTAGGAAAACCAGGAGTGTTACACACACAGGCTTTTCATCAGAAGGGATTTATACCTGTTTCTACCTGGAAAGCTGAGAACGTATATAGTTAGTAACAGGATGGTCTTTGCTGTCTGTAGGTCCGGGCCTCACCTGAATCCTCAGACTGTTATGTTTAGCCCAGATTCTTCCCAGACTCCTGGCATTGTTTCCTAGTCAATGAAACTGTTTTTATGGAAGAGGTCCCATGTGATTTGCCAAAGAGTTTACTATTATGCTAATCCCAGTCCCTTCCTCCCTACCTCTATCCTGAGCTATGTTTCTCACTAAATAAAAATCTATTATTATAGAAGATGTTACAGGTAATTTGTAAAAGAGAAATACTTCTCAAAGGAGTTTTTAAATACTCATGCCATAAGCTTTATTGTGATAATTTTCAGGAAGAAACTCTCTTCCAGAGTTGTACTGTGTTAAAATATATCAAAAATAAGAGTCTCAAGATCAGGCTTTAGAATTTTCAACCAACACCAGCTAACTAAGCCACATTGAATATTTTATTTTATTTTATTTTATTTTATTTTATTTTATTTTATTTTATTTTATTTTATTTTAATCTTATAACAATCATCATCTGCTGGCTGTGGCATTTGCAAGGATCCCTAGAAATGTGGAGTTGTCCAAAGAACATTTTAGTTGACATGCCTACATTTTGGAGAGTTCTGAAAAACACACCTAACAATAAAAGTTTTTGAAAGGGACATATCCAAATAACTAGGATAATGTGTGTTTCATGAAATAAATGTAAAACAAAAAACACTACAATTCTCTTTCATACAAATTCTCCAAAGCCCTCCTATTGCAGATATTGTAATACTAATTTGATTCCTTCCTAGTTCAGAAAATTGTTGTTATTGAAGTTTCTGACTTCTGCATCTTTTAATGCTTCTAAGTTTTCCACTTTCAACACTTGTAGTACTTGTATTTGAAGGAAGAGTTGAATTACCATAAAAAGAACATCTGCTCTGGACCGAGGCAGACATGAATCATGTTATAATCAAGTAATAATTAATTGTGTAACTTTAATCTGAGGTAATTAAAGCTTTTAACTTCAATTTTTATATATAGAAGATTGAAATTATTATAAACAACTGAAAAACTAAGATAAAGGTTTTTTAAATATGAATACATATGATCTTTCATTATCATGGCATTTCCACCTTCATTTACTCTCAATAAAACTGTAAATGAAGATGTGGTTAAGTTTACATAATTTACTGAAAGAAACTTAGCCATTTAATCATACTATATCATGCCTTTTCTTTTTTCTTTCTCATTCACCACATATTAATATTGTCTAAACACAGATTTACAAAGTGGTTGAATTATAAAGCTGTAGCAAGTGTCATTGTACCTACACACTAGATATAAAATCAAATATAGTATAAGCATTAAATGAAATGTAAGTATAATGTTCATGTGCCCAAATAATTTTTGATGAAATCATAGAAAATTCAAAAATAAGCATAAAATTTAATTAACTTTTAGCAACTGAAATGATTTCCAAGTCTTAAAGCAAGTCTTAAAGCAGTTCTTTAGATCAATTTTTCTTTTTGTTTTAATTTTCATAGTAAAATATTATGGCAATTATCCTTTCCTTTGCTTCTCTCCAACTCTTCTCATATAGTAGCATTTGCTCACTCTCAAGTTCATAGTATCTATTCCTTAAATCATTGAATATATACATACATATACATTATATATATTTACACACATATATAATGTATGCACATACATATTCCCAACATATAAATACAACCTGATCAGTCTGTAAAATATCACTGGTACATGTATTTGTATAAAGAAAACTGTGAGGAATGAGGACACATTGTTATAGCTTTGAAGAATAGCTAAACTTTGTATGTTCTATAGATTAAGTAAAAATGAAGTATGTGAAGATTTCCCAGCATTATATAGTTGCATTTAAAATTCTGCCAAGTATTTATGTAATTAAAGTAAGCAGTGCAATAGGAATTAATTTTTTTTCTGAGATCATTTTGTTGGGATCAGTAAGCAGGCACTTCTATGGCCAGCCCCAAGGGACCTGACAAACCAGTTATCAGGCATTTGTGAAGACACCCTGACCACCTGGAATTACCTGTGCATGCCCTGGGTCACCCTATAATAGACCTGGAGCACTCCCTCCCTCTCTCTTACTCTTACTCTATTTCTCTCTCTTACTCTCTCTCTCTCTCTCTCTCTCTCTGTTACCCCCCTTCCCCTAATAAACCTCCCAGGTGGAACCAATCTCCTGGTGTGATTTGTGAACCAGCCTGTAACCTCTACAGGCACACAGGCGCACATTTCTCTACATTCCTACGTTTCCTAACATTGGTGCATTGGTCCTAACACATTTTATCTGTGGCATGGAAGTAATTCAGCTCCTTTCATAAATCCTTATACTATCATGCCAAAGTCTCTTTTTATATAAAAAGTATTTTTTTTCATATACAATATTCTGATCATGTTTTTCTCTCTGACATCTCTTCCTAGACACTCCTCTCTTTCAGACATTTCTCTTTAGAAAAGAAATAGGCCAGTTGGACATTGGTGGCACACATCTTTAATCCTAGCACTCAGGAGGCAGAGGCAGGCGGAGCTATATGAATGTAAGGCCAGCCTGGTCTATAGAGCAAGCTTCATGTCAACCAAAACTACACAGAGAAATCCTGTCTCAAAAGACAAAAGACAACAAACAAACTAAATAAAGAAAAAAGGAAAGAAAGAAAGTACGAAAGAATGAAGTAAGGTAGAAAGAAAGAAAGAAAGAAAGAAAGAAAGAAAGAAAGAAAGAAAGAAAGAAAGAAAGAAAGGAAGGAAGGAAGGAAGGAAGGAAGGAAGGAAGGAAGGAAGGAAG
>NW_026596117.1:3002715-3157240 GCF_907164565.1 Psammomys obesus | reverse complement strand
AAGGAAGGAAGGAAGGAAGGAAGGAAGGAAGGAAGGAAGGAAGGAAGGAAGGAAGGGAAAGAAGAGAAACAAGCTGTAAACAAAAAAAGCAAAACATATCCCATTCTTTTCAGCAGAATGTAAAAGTAGATAATCAGCAATTTGACATGGGTCAGGACAGCAGATACAAAAGGCTTAATTAACAAAATGAAATAACAAGAAATCTGATATAACAAGAAGGCTGATACAAACCTACACATTGTAATAAACTAAGAAGTCATGATATTCAAAGCAGAATTGAATCCTTGAATCAGAATGAAATGATTTCCAACAACCAAAAACATAAATCTTAGCCAAACTTGAAATTTTAATATTCTCAATTAGCTTGTCTTTTCATAAAAGCAAGATCAAATATTAACATTTCTCGTTTTTCTTTTTTTTTAATTTTGTTTTTTCTTATCAGTTACATTTTATTAACTCTGTATCCCAGCTGTATCCCGCTCCCTCATTCACTCCCAATCCCACCCTCCTTCCCTCATCTCCACCCTGCCCCTTCCCAAGTCCACTGATATGGGAGGGAACTCCTCCCCATTCATCTGATCTTGTTTTATCAGGTATCTTCAGAACTGGCTGTACCTATTTCTGTACCTATTCCTCCGTTGATGGACATCTGGGTTGTTTCCAGGTTCTGGCTATTACAAATAATGCTGCTATAAACATGGTTAAGCAAGTATCCCTTTTGTGTACTTGAGCCAAGTTTGGGTATATACCTAGCAGTGGTATAGCTGGGTCTTGAGGAAGCACTATTCCTAATTGTTTTAGAAAGCGCCAGAGAGATTTCCAGAGTGGTTGTACCAGTTTACATTCCCACCAGCAGTGGAGGAGGGTTCCCCTTTCTCCACAACCTCTCCAGCATGTGTTGTTACTTGAGTTTTTCATAGTGGTCATTCTGATGGGTGTAAGGTGATATCTTTGGGTCGTTTTGATTTGTATTACCCTGATGGCTCATGAGGTGGAACATTTATTTAAGTGTTTCTCTGCCATTTGATATTCCCCTGTCGAGAATTCTCTGTTTAGCTCTATTCCCCATTTTTTCCTCTTTTATTATTATTATTATTATTATTATTATTATTAATTACACCTTATTCAGTTTGTATCCCCCCCATAAGCCCCTTCCTCCTCCCCTCCCAATCCCACCCTACGTCCCCTTTCTGCATGCATGCTCCTACCCACGTCCACTGATAGGGGAGGT
This sequence comes from Psammomys obesus, assembly GCF_907164565.1. Classification (NCBI taxonomy): domain Eukaryota; kingdom Metazoa; phylum Chordata; class Mammalia; order Rodentia; family Muridae; genus Psammomys; species Psammomys obesus. Next base: position 3,156,009 of record NW_026596117.1, on the reverse strand, counting down.
CCTCCTCTCCTTCCTTCTGATCTTAGTCTATCAGATCACATCAGGAATGGCTGCATTGTCTTCTTCTGTGGTCTGGTAAGGCTGTTCCCCCCTCAGAGGGAGATGATCAAAGAGCAGGCCAATCAGTTTATGTCAGACGCAGTCCCTCTTCCCATCACTATGTAAGCCACTTGGACACTAAACTGCCATGGGCTACATCTGTGCAAGGGTTCTAGGTTATCTCCATGAATAGACCTTGGTTGGGGTATGAGTCTTTGGGAAGTTCCCTGTGTTCAAATTTTCTTGTTCTGTTGCTCTCCTTGTGGAGTTCCTGTTCTCTCCAGCTCTTGCTATTTCCCACTTCCAACACAAATTTCCCCATTTTTTTAATTGGATTACTTGGTTTGCTGCTTTTCAGCTTCTTTAGTTCTTTGTATATACTGGATATTAGTCCTCTGTCAGATAAAGGGTTAGTGAAGATTCTTTCCCAATTTGTAGGCAGGCGTTTTGTTATGATGATGGTGTCCTTTGCTTTACAGAAGCTTTTCAGTTTCATGAGGTCCCATTTATTGATTGTTGCTCTTAGAGCCTGTGCTGTTGGTGTTCTGTTCAGGAAGTTGTCTCCTGTGCCAATGAGTTCTAGGGTATTCCCCACTTTTTCTTCTAACAGATTTAGAGTATCTGGTTTTATGTTGAGGTCTTTGATCCACTTGGACTTTAGTTTTGTGCAGGGTGATAAATCTGGATCTATTTTCATTTTTCTGCATGTAGACATCCAGTTGGACCAGCACCATTTGTTGAAGATGCTGTCTTTTTTCCATTGAATGGATTTGGCTTCTTTGTCAAATATCGAGTATTCATAGGTGTGTGGGTTTATTTCTCGATCTTCTATTTGGTTGCACTGATACTCCTTTCTGTTTTTATGCCAATACCATGCAGTTTTTATTACTATTGCTCTGTAGTACAGCTTGAGATCGGGAATGGAGATACCTCCAGATGATCTGTTGTTGTACAGGATTGTTTTGGAGATTCTGGGTTTTTTGTTTCTCCATATGAAGTTGAGAATCTTTTTTTCAAGCTCTGTAAAGAATTGGGTTGGTATTTTGATGGGAATTGCATTGAATCTGTAGAGTGCTTTTGGCAGTATGGCCATTATCACAATGTTAATCCTACCAATCCATGAGCACGGGATATCTTTCCATCTTCTGAGATCTTCTTCAATTTCTTTCTTCAGAAATTTGAAGTTTTTCTCAAACAGGTCTTTCACTTGCTTGGTTAGTGTCACCCCAAAGTACTTTATGATATTAGTGGCTACTGTGAAGGGTTTTGTTTCCCTAATTTCTTTCTCATCCCTTTTGTCTTTGGTATACAGGAGGGCTTCTGATTTTTTTGAGTTGATTTTGTATCCTGCCACTTTGCTGAAGGTGTTTATCAGCTGAAGGAGTTCTTTGGTTGAATTTTTGGGGTTGCTCATATATACTATCATATCGTCAGCGAATTGTGACACTTTGACCTCTTCCTTTCCGATTTGTATCCTCTTGATCTGCTCTAGTTGTCTTATTGCTCTGGCTAGGCCTTCAAGTACTATGTTGAAGAGGTATGGAGAGAGTGGGCAGCCTTGTCTTGTCCCTGATTTCAGTGGAATTGATTTAAGTTTCTCTCCATTGAGTTTGATGTTGGCTGTAGGCTTGCTGTATATTGTCTTTACTATGTTTAGATATGTGCCTTGTATCCCTGATCTCTCCAAGACTTTAAACATGAATGGGTGTTGGACTTTGTCAAATGCTTTTTCAGCATCTAAGGAGATGATCATGTGGTTTTTCTCCTTCAGTTTGTTTATGTGGTGGATTACATTGATGGATTTCTGTATGTTGAACCACCCTTGCATGCCTGGTATGAAGCCTACTTGGTCATGGTGGATGACATCTCTGATGTGTTCTTGGATTCGGTTTGCAAGTATTTTGTTGAGTATTTTTGCGTCAATGTTCATAAGAGAGATAGGTTTGAAATTTTCTTTTTCTGTTGGGTCTTTGTGTGGTTTAGGTATCAGGGTGACTCTCACTTCATAGAATGAGTTTGGTAATGTACCTTCTGTTTCTATTTTGTGGAATAGTTTGAGGAGAATTGGTGTTAGCACTTCTTTGAAGGTCTGGCAGAATTTCACACTGAAACCATCTGGCCCAGGGCTTTTTTTGGAGGGGAGACTATGAATGACTGCTTCAATTTCCTTAGAGGATATAGGGCTATTCAGTCTTTGTACCTGATCTTGACTTCATGTTGGAAGATGGAATCTATCAAGAAAATTGTCCATTTCATTTAGGTTTTCAAATTGTGTGGCATATAGGCTTTTGTAGTATGACCTAATGATTGTTTGAATTTCCTCAGCGTCTGTAGTTATGTCACCCTTTTCATTTCTGATTTTGCTGATTTGGGTAGATTCTCTTTGCTTTTTAGTTAGTTTGGCTAAGGGTTTGTCTATCTTGTAGATTTTCTCAAAGAACCAGCTTTTGGTTTCACTGATTCTTTGAATAGTTTTATTTGTTTCTAATTGACTGATTTCAGCCCTGAGTTTGATTATTTCCAGCCGTCTGCTCCTCCTGGGTGTATCTGCTTCTTTTTTTTTCCTTGGGTTTTCAGTTGGGCCTTTGGGTGCTATTATGTGATGTTATAATTTTCTTTTTGAAGGCACTTAGTGCTATAAATTTTCCTCTGAGCACTGCTTTTAATGTGTCCCATAAATTTGGGTATGTTGTGCCTTCATTTTCATTGAATTCTAGGAAGTCTAATTTCTTTCTTTATTTCTTCCTTAACCCAGCTGTCATTGAGTAACAAGTTGTTCAGTTTCCATGTGCGTGTTGGCTTTTCATTATTTCTGTTGTTGTTGAGGTCCAGCTTTAGTCCATTGTGGTCAGATAGAATACAAGGGATTATTTCAATCTTTTTGTATCTGTTGAGGCTTGCTTTATGACCAACTATATGGTCTATTTTGGAGAAGGTTCCATGAGGTGCTGAAAAGAAGGTATACTCTTTTGAGTTTGGATGAAAAGATCTGTAGACATCTATTAGGTCCATTTGATTTAGGGACTCTGTAACTGTTTTTATTTCTCTATTTGTTTTCTGTCTAGTTGATCTTTCCCTTGGTGACAGTGGGGTGTTGAAGTATCCCACTATTAGGGTATTAGGAACAATGTATGATTTAAGCTTTAATAATGTTTCATTTACAAATGTAGGTGCTCTTGTATTTGGGGCATAGATATTCAAAATTGTGATGTCCTCTTGGTGGATTTTTCCTTTGATGAGAATATAATGGCCCTCCTTATCTTTTTTGATTAACTTGGGTTGAAAGTTTATTTTATTAGATATTCGGAAGGCTACTCCAGCTTGTTTTCTGGAACCATTTGCTTGAAAAACATGTTTCCAGCCCTTTACTCTGAGGTAGTGTTTATCTTTGTTACATGGGTGTGTTTCTTGGATGCAACAGAATATTGGATCCTGTTTCCGCAACCATTCTGTTAGTCTGTGTCTTTTTATTGAGGAGTTGATTCCGTTGATGTTGATAGAAACTAGTGACCAACAATTGTTACTTACTTTAGATGTGGTGTTGGTGGTGTCACTGAGTTTCATTGCTTGTCTTCTTTTGTTTTGTTTTGTTTTGTTTTTGTATTTTATTTTTTTCTTATCAGTTACATTTTATTAACTCTGTACCCCAGCCCTGTCCCTATCCCTCATTCCCTCCCAGTTCCTCCCTCCCTCCCTCCTCTCTACCGTGCCCCTTGCCAAGTCCACTGATAGGGGGGATCTCCTCCCCATTCATCTGATCCTGTTTTATCAGGTATCTTCAGGACTGGCTGCAAAGCTCTCCTCTGTGGCCTAACAGGACTGCTCCTCCCTTGGGGGGTGGAGAGGCCAAAGAGCCAGTCATTGAGTTCCTGTTAGAAATAGTCCTTGTTCCCCTCACTATGGGAAACCAATTGGTTACTGAGCTACCACAGGCTACATCTGAGCAGAGGTTCTAGGTTACATTCATACATGGTCCTTGGTTGCATGTCAGTCTCAGAAAAGACCCTGTGCCCAGATATCTTTGGTCCTTGTGGAGCTCCTATCCTTTCCTCATCAGACTAACTCCCCTTCTTTCTTATGATTCCCTGTACTCTGCCAAAGATTTGCTTTTGTTGTATAGTTATCTATTTCCTCTGTTTCCTTAGATGTATTTCTTTTCTTTGGTTTGGAGTTTCCCTTCTAGTAACTTCTGTAGAGCTGGGTTACTATGTAAATATTGTTTAAATTTGGTTTTGTCTTGGAATATCTTGAATTGTCCATCTATGTTGATTGAAAGTTTTGCTGGGTATAGTAGTCTGGGTTGGAATCTGTGGTCCCTTAAGGACTGTATGATTTCTGTCCAGGCCCTTCTGGCTTTCATAGTTTCTGTTGAGAAATCTGGTGTGATTCTGATAGGTCTACCTTCATATGTTACTTGGCCTTTTTCCCTTGCTGCTTTTAGAATTTTTTCTTTGTTTTGTAGGTTCAGTGTTTTGACTATGATGTGACGTGAAGAATTTCTTTTCTGGTCTAGTCTACTTGGTGTCCTGTAGGCCTCTTGTATGTTTATGGCCATCTCCTTCTTTAAGTTGGGAAAGTTTTCTTCTATAATTTTCTTGAAAATATTTTCAGGACCTTTGAGCCTGATGTCTTCTTTTTCTTCTACTCCTATTATTCTTAAGTTTTGTCTTTTCATGTTATCCTTGATTTCTTGGATGTTTTGTGTTTGGAACTTTTCTGATTTTATTTTTTCTTTGAGAGACGTGTCAATTTCCGCAAGTGTATCTTCGTCTCCTGAGATTCTTTCTACCATTTCTTGTATTCTGTTGGTGATGCTTACCTTTGTAGTTCCTGATCTTTTCTCTATGTTCTCCAGCTCCAGGTTTTTCTCTATTTGTGTTTTCTTTATTGATTCTAATTCTGTTTTCATGTCTTGCATCATTTCCTTCATCTGTTTGAATGTGGAGTCCTGCTTTTCAATGACAGCTTCTATTTTTTTGTCTGTTTCCTCTCTATGTATCACTAATTGTGCCTCTACTTCTTTGGCTATAATTGACTGTATTTCTATGAGAGCTTTGTTTATTTCTTCTTTATTTGCCTTCATTTGTGTGGACATTTCTTTGAGAACTTTGTGCATTTCTTCTTTGTTTGCTTCAATTTTCATGGCCATTTCCCTGAGAGCTCAATTTGTTTCCTCTTTGTTCGTCTCAATTTCTTTGGTTATTTCTCTGAGGGCTTTGTTCACTTCATCTTTATGGGCCTGTAATAGCTGGAGAAACATAGTTTTGAGGTTGCTTTCTTGTATATCTAGTGAATTGAAGTGTCCATTGGTTTGTGGGATTGCTGGTGAGGTCATTATGTCCTGATTTTTGTTGGGTGTGTTCTTATGTCTGCCTCTAGCCATCTGGTTATTTATAACCCTCACTGTTTGTTCCTTGAGATTGTAGTTTGGGTTATGATCCTCTCTTTCTGTTTTCTGGACTGTTTTTTCAGGAAGATGAGTGAGGTTCACTGGTTTGGGAGTGTGCATTGTGGTTTCAGTTTTGCCTAAGAAAGGAATGTGACACTGGCTCTATTAGCATGTGCTTTTAGTGGGCGCACTGTGCATGTGCGGATTCTCTGACCTTTGCATTGGCCTGCAGGCCTCTATTACGCAGTTCTGTCTGAGATCCAGGGATTGTTTGCCTGGATTACACTGGTGGACCCACAAGGCAGAGGCTTCAATGTTGGGGTCGCTATCCCAAGAATCCCTATGATGCCCACACTAAGGGTGTAGGTGGCAGGGATCTCGTCTGGTTGCTTCTGTGGAGAGGCCCTGGGTCTGGGGCAAACTCTCTCTAGAAGCCTCACTCACTCTCTTGCAGAACCAGTTGGAATGCACAGGGGTTTCCCTTGCTGTCTACTCTCTGATTTGGTTCTGCTACGGAAAATGCACGGGTGGGTAGGCTTACAGTCAGCTCTGTGGCACTGTGACTGCAGGAGTCGGTGTCCACCTTTCCTGTGCGCTGCCTCTCTGTCCTTTCCCTCTGCCAGGAGGGGTTATGTTGACTTGTCCCAGGGTAGCATGGGAAAGAGTTAGGTTGAGTGTTCTCAGTCCCAGATCCTGGGCCCAGATCTCTCTGCCAGAAGCAGCCTGGCAGTAGAACCTATGTTTGCTGATCCCGAGAGAGTACCAGGTAGGGTTGCGTGTCCTCAGATCCAGAGCTTGGGTTTCTCTGCCAGGGGCCGCTGGGTGAGCTGGAGAGTGAGTGCTGTGTCCTGTGGCAGGCTGCCTTTCTGTCCTTTCCCTCTGACCTTTCCCTCTGCTAGGGCAAGCTTATGCGGGTGCTCTCAGGAGAGTGCCAGAAGGGGTTGGGACTTCTCAGTTGGATCCTGAGCCGGGGTTTCTCTGCCAGGGGTGGGGGGCTGGTGGTGTTAGGACTTGGTGCTAGACCTTATTGCGCTGGACCCAGGAGAATCTCAGGACGTGTTGAATGACCACAGTCCCAGATCCCGAGCTGTAGTTTGTTTGCTAGGAGCAGCCGGCAGCACTGGGGTCCCAGCACTGTGAAGCCGCTGTGCGCCTCTTTATCCTTTTGCTCCACAACAGCAGGGTTATGGTGGCGTTCTGTTTCTTGGGGGAGTGTCTGAAAGGATTGTTTTTTCTCAGCCCCGATCTCGGGTTGGGGTCCAGACAATGTGGTCTGTGGCAGATTCTGCTGGACGCCTCCTGCCACCTCTGAAGAGGGAGTAGGGATTTTGAGCTGGGCGTGCAGCTGCTCTCCATGTGGCGGGAGCTCAGTTGTGATGGCAACGGGTACCCGTGGTCAGGGAGACATTCCAGGAAAGACTGGGTGACCTATGATCAGTCTTGAAACTTTCCTTCCCCGTGGGGTTTTCTTGTGACTGGGACTCCCAGTCTCTGGCACCCTTATGCCCACCTGGGAAAGTGATTGGAACATGCAGATGTGGGGCTCCAGCCTGGAGACCCAATGCCCGAGTTACCTGGGATCTCTTCTAGGTTCTGGCTGTGAGGCCGGAGAGTGGACTGGACTGAATCCCACACTGTGGGAGCCTCCCTCACCTGGGAAACACGATCGCTGTAGTTTTAGGGCCCAGAGTTCAGTCTCCCGGTCACTGCATGGAGAGTGTTGTCCCACTTCTCAGACACAGTGCTCTCCTGGCGCAGCCATCTTGCCCCCCCCAACCTGTGATTCACATTTTTGTTTTTTCAGAAGCTAAGATTATTTAATATACTGTGTTGTAATTTTCAGTTCTGCAGCTGTAGGATACTTCTGTCAATTATTATTTAAATATTTACCTCCAGGAGTGCTCCATTTATATGGATTTCCATTGTGATTAAAATAAAATTATAAATCTGTTCTATATTAATTGCAGTTCCGGAACTGAATTATAGCACAGGTTTGTTATAACTTTAATTCTACAATTAGTTGAACAAGGAAAATATTTAATTAAGGCTTATTTGTCATTATATGAACAACACCAGCAAGAATAAAATTAGAACAGCAACTGGATTTGAACATCTGCTTCTGTAAAATATTGCACAAATCATTATAAAGTAGATATTTAGTTAATTCTTACAACAAGCTTAGCTAAATATTTGTACTTTTTATATCTATTGAGGAGATTAGAAAATTATATTTTGGAGAATTGGCCCACTTCAGGTCACAGTAAGAGTCAGAATCAGAGTTCACAGTTTACCTACCCGTATTGACTAACATACCCGGAACTTACTGAAGAGAAATTTAACAATGCACAAGACATGGAAGGGTCTGGAGCTCCACAAGGAAAGCAACAGAACCAAAAAATCTGGGCATAGGGGTCTTTTCTGAGACTGATACTCTAACCAAGGACCACACATGGGGATAGCCTAGAACCCCGGCACAGATTTGGCCCATGGCAGCTCAGTCTCCAAGTGGGTTCCCTAGCAAGGGAAACAGGGACTGTCTCTGACATGAACTCAGTGGCTGGCTCATTGATCGCCTCCCCGTAATGAGAAGCAGCTTTACCAGAGCACAGAGGAAGACAAATGCAGCCAGTCCTGATGAGACCTGATAGGCTAGGGTCAGAGGGAAGGGGAGGAGGACCTCCCCTATCAGTGGACTTGGAGAGGGGCATAGGAGGAGATGAGGGAGAAAGGGTGGAATTGGGAGGGAAGGGGCTACAGCTGGGACACACAATGAATAAACTGTGATAAATCAAAAAAAATAACAAATATTTTAAAAGTCCCATTTTTCTTGTAAACTTCCCCAGTTTCATATATGTATGCTTGAATGACCCATGTGACAGTATTAAGACACATGTCCTTTGGTAAGCAGTTAGATACTATGGGCAGAGAGTTCATGAGAAGATCAGTAAAGATGTCCTATAGCATTATTTTGGCCAATTTCCCATATGAAGATGAACCAAGACATAGAACTTTAATAGCAATATGTTAGAGAATAGATCCAGTACTTAGCAATCACCCAAACTGAAAATTAAATGTTCTTGCCTATAAGCCACCTAGTCTCTGATAGTCTGTTGTAGAATCATGAGCAGAAGAAGGCAAAATGCTTCTTCTAATGCCGGCAGCCTGGGTTCTAGCTTCAAATCAATGTAGTATCAAATATCCTGAAAGTGGCCACTCAATCAGATATAGAAATCTGAATGAACAAAATTTAAGGCAATTTCTACATTGATCTAGTAGTTTGAGTCAGAGTATAAACAACAGCCTTCAAACCTGAGGAGATCAACAGATAAATAATAAATTGCCAGAAAACCACCATGAAAATCATCATAAAGAATAGTGATATTTAAGGAAAAGTGTACTATGGCTGAGGAATTGCTGATATAGGTATTTTACTAATGTGAATCTAATACTCTTATAGAAAGTTCTAAAAGGACAGGGCTGGAGAAACATTCCAAGTGCACCCATTTATTACGAACTCACTTTCATTAGCTTGTTGACAGGGAATCCAAGGATAGTCTCTTAGGGGGTGGAATATATTCATACCATATTCATACCATAGCAAGTGGATCAGGGTTGAATTCATCTCAAAAGACACCAGAACATTATCTTCTACCTAACAAGTTCTTCCCTCAAGATAGGAAAAAGAAATACACAAACGTCTGCCCCATTAACCTTCCTTGCATAAAGGGAATATAAATACAGCCCTAGCCACACACCCTTCTCATCGTGGAAGAAGAAATCTGAAATTCATATATGAAGTTTACATTTCAAAAATGAAGAAATGAAGCTGGCTTAAAGATGAGGCATAAGTACAGTGTTACAGAACATTTTCCCTTCATATGAGACAAATGCACAATGAAGACAATAAGATGCAAATTTAAACTCTCTTTTAAGAATCTCTCCAGTGCCAGATGAAGGTTTTTTTTTTTCTTTTCTTTTTTATCTAGTTCTCTGTAGGTGGGACATGGCTAAGGATACTATCTCTGAGAATGCCAAACAGAATATATAAGAATGGAAGAAGATAGAAAATTTAACAAATATACAACATTGTGGAAGAAACATAAAAGCACAGCGTGCATATAAGGGGTATTCTCAAAAGGAGAAGAGAAAAATGAACAAAAATATAATAAATAGAAGTAATTGCAGATTTCTCCCAAATTTGTAACCAATGAAAAATAAATTATTCAAAAAGTTAGAGTCATTCAATAGAATGAATAACAAAAGAGACCATATCTAGTAATTTCATTTAAAATTTGTACAAAGTCAAAAATGAGAAAAGTTCCTAAAAGAAGGCAGAATGATGATCACATTCTGTGTACATGCGAAAAGATAACACACTTCCAAGTTTACCCAACACATGCATAAGCTAGGAAATAAAGGATGGAAGGAATTGGAAAAATAATCCCCCTCAACAAAATCCACAATTTTTTTTTGCTCTTAAAAAATATTTTAAAAAAGCAACCACAAAGAGAAACAGTGAAATAAAATAAAGTGAAAACAAACAACCTGAATAGTAGAAAAGAATCAAACATAGAAACAAAGAGCCAAAGGAAAAGTACAAGAAATATGTAGAAACATATGAAGATACAGAAACACCAACAAACTGACAAACATAGAATATCCTAAACACACACACACACACACACACACACACACACACACACACACAATAAGGAGCAATAATATATAAACAAATGACCTGGATGATAAAGAAAAAAAAAAGCTCAATTAAAGTAGTATGAGACAAAACAAACAAACAACAAAAATGCCTCCAAAAATACCGTTTAGTTCATTTAATGTTGCATGCATACCCAGTGAGACTCCACTAGAGAAAACTACTTTTCAATTGCAAGTGGTTATCAATTAGAAATAACATCTATGTTAGGGTTAGAAGATTGTTTCCACTTCAAGCTCAATGAGGGAACCCTATCACTCCTGCACAACACATACTAGCACAGTCTGTAAATTCAAGTTTGTCTGTCCTGTTGAGTATAGTCCTTGCTTTCCCTATCCTTTTGTCTCTTACAGTCTTTCTGCTTCCCCTTCCACACAGTTTCCGGAGCCCTGAGGGGATGGATGCACTGGTTGAGATATCCCGTTTATAACCCCAAAATCTGGCATTCTGCACCTTGACCAGTTGTGGTTGTCTGAATTTGTTCTCATCTACTGCAGGAGGAGGCTTCTCTGATGATCGCAGATCAAGACACTGGTCCATGAAAATAGCAAAATGTCATCAGGATTCATCTGACAGCAAATTTCCTCTAGCAGAACAGTAGTAGTATTTATCTTTTCTCTAGGACCATGCTGTAGACACCCAATACAAATGAACTTAAGATTTTTGGAGATATTTTGTTTCACATTTTGTTGTCTGGGCTTTCTTTTTGCTTTGCTTTGGTTTACGTTACAGAATATTTTGTTTATATGTTATGTTTTTCATTTTTTTTTTTTTTTTTTGGTGTGTATGTTTGTGTGTGTGTGTGTCAGTGTTTCCTGTCATTTTCCTTTGGGTATTTTTTAGGTGTGTAAGGAAGTGGAAATATATATTCATATATACACACATGTATATATGTATTTATATATACACATATATATTGATATATTATAAGTAAATATATCAGAAAATGGTGCATGACAAAGATCTATTTTCAATTAAAAAGAAACATTCATAGTAAGATAATTGTAATAAAAATTGAAATTACAATAATCTATCTACAAAAATCTATCTACCTAGATTTTTTTTATTAGACAAGATATTTTCCTCAGGTGTAAACTGTGGTGTACATAGACATGTATGTGTGTGTATGAATATATGTATCTATTTCTAAATATATAATAGACTAAGACTATATAATATTTCTAGGGCTGACCATTTGGTATTGTACAACCCATTGGTTTGCCCCTCTCTGGAAAGGGCTATTTGTACAGCTCTCTGCATTCCTTGGTTGCCTGTAGTCTTCCCTCAAGTGCTGAGGCTTGTAAGCTTTCCCTCGTCCATGGTAAGATGTCTGAGTCATCTTGCTTCAGGTCTTGCTTGGACAATAACCAGGATAATGTCTAGCCACACTTTAAACATTTTTCCATATATCCACAACACATCATGGAAACTTTTCTTTGCAACAGAGAGAAACCACAACTGGTCAAAATGCAGAGTTATGGATCTCAGACCCTTTGGACAGATCTTCAATAAAACTCCTGCACCTAAGTCTCAAACATTACTGTGGAAGGGAAGCAGAGCCAGAAGAACAGCATGTTTGCTGTGAAATTGTCTACTATTGCTACTCTTGTCAACAACAGCAACAAGAATATTCTACTTAATTTAAACATTAAGAAGCCAAATACAGATAATATAAGTAAATTGATGAGAGTTACCAAATATGATTTATGTCATCCAAGGGCAAAACTAATTTTCACATGAATAATAAGTGGGATAATACATTTTCATCCATCAAAAATAAGTTTGTGTTTTAAAAAATATTAGAACAAAGTATATAATACTCTGTACAGTTGCATACAGTGACTTGTTTCATCCACAGATTTTTACTCACTTATGTAGGCTATATCCATCCTTTTCTTTTCTGTCAGGAGTCGTCAGCTTTCCTCAGAAACCGTCATTTCTAAGTTCTAAGTCACATTGCATGAGAATATGTATACAGAACACATTAAAATCTATGAAATTTCATGTATATGAATATAATTCAGAGAATTAAGAGTATAATGAACATATATAATTACAAATATATAATAAATAAATATTAATAAATATATAATATACAATATACAGTACATACTATGTGATATACCATCTTTTATATATAATATATAATATGTTATGTGAGATATAACATACAATAAATAACATATAATGATTTATATAATGTGATCTATAATCTATGATATATATGATATGTGATGTATGATATGTGATATGCGATATGTGATATGATATGATATATTATCAATGATGTATGATATATGATCTATGATATATGATGATAAAATAGGATATGTGATATATGATATATAAATATCATAGATTTATGATATTTATGAGTCTGGTTTATTTCCCTGAATAAGAATGTGCTGCTGGATTAAATATTTTTACTCTTTTTTAAGATTATTACATTTGTGTACATTAGTGATATGGGTGTTCATTTTTTCTCGTAATATTCAGCCATTGATTTGGTCATGGAGTAAAGCTGGACCTTAGAATTTACTTTTGAAGTATTCCCTTGTCTTCCTTCCCCTTCAGTTTTTTTTTTTTAATTTATTTATTTTTATTATTTTTTAAGAGTTTGAATACAGGAACTCCACAAGGAGAGCAACAGAATAAGAAAATTTGAACACAGGGAACTTCCCAGAGACTCATACTCCAACCAAGGACTATTCATGGAGATAACCTAGAACCCCTGCACAGATGTAGCCCATGGCAGTTCAGTGTCCAAGTGGGTTACATAGTAATGGGAAGAGGGACTGCCTCTGACATAATCTGATTGGCCTGCTCTTTGATCACCTCCCCCTGAGGGGGGAGCAGCCTTACCAGGCCACAGAAGATGACAATGCAACCACTTCTGATGAGAACTGATAGTCTAAGATCAGAAAGAAGGAGAGGAAGACCTCCCCTATCAGTGGACTTTGGGAGGGGCATGCATGCAGAAAGGGGAGGAAGGGTGGGATCGAGAAGGAAGGAGGGAGGGGCTTATGGGGGGGTACAAAATGAATAAAGTGTAATTAATAATAATAATAAAATATTTATAAAAAAGTCTTAAGTGAGAACAAAACTAAAAAAAAAGAGTTTGAATACGACAGAGGGGACAACAGTTGGGATACAAAGTGAATAAATTGTAATAAAAAATAATATAAAAGATTAAAAAAAGAGTTTAGGTAGTATTACTAGTAATTCAGTGATCTTTTAGTCCTGGGATATATGTGATCGACTGTATCAGATCAGTGGAGAGCAGCGGTAGCATGAAAATTTCTATAGATGGAGAGAAAACCAATTGTCTACATTTGATATTTTTTCTATGATAGATACTCTCAACCAGGTAGATTAAATTGCAACACAACAGACATTAACTATGATAATCTGTTCTTGTAAGAGTCTTTAGGACAACTATATGATTACTGCTTCACTCTTTTTAAATTTATTCTTCATTTATTACACTTTATTCACTTTGTATTCCCCCTGTGGTTTCCTCCCTCCTCCCATCCCAATTCCTCCCTCCCTCCACCCTCTGCATGCATGCCCCTTTCCAAGTCCACCGATAGGGGAGGTCTTCTTTTCCTTCCTCCTGATCTTAGTGAATTAGGTCTCATCAGGAGTGGCTGCATTGTCTTCTGTGGCCTGGTAAGGCTGCTTCCCCCTCAGGGGGAGGTAATTAAAAAACTCTTAATCAAAAGTGCAAAATGAACATATATATATATATATATATATATATATATATATATATATATATACCTAAAAATGTTCATTTTATTGTTCATATATATATATGTATATATATATGTTCATATATATTGTTTCAACTGAAAAAAACGTTTTAGAAAACTGATTTTAAATTTTTACATTTATAAAATGTCAATTATAATTACATGAATAGATGTGAAATAACACAAAATACACATATATTACATTGTAAAGAGATAAGTTACATATATTCAATTTCATTATAAAGTGTTAGATCCAAGATATTTAATGTTTCTTTCACTGTGTAATGGTAACTAAATTTAAAAATCGTTGGAAAGGTTTTTCCCTGCATGGCTGCTGGTTTATGCTGTTATAGAAGAATTGGTTTACCAAACAAAAAAAAGTATTTTCAATCAAAGTCCACCGTTTGGTAGCACAATATTTGCATTAATGTGCCATCTGGAACCTAAGTAAACGGAGAAGGAAGAGGAAAGAGAGTGGAATGTCTAACACACCAAAAGGTTTTAGAGCTTATGTTATTCATTTACGTCTGGAAAGCTAAAAGCTAGAAGAGAGTGGAGTAATTAATGATTTTAAAGGCTAAGACTGAATGAAATTCTCACTGCACCGAAGAGACTTGGAGAGGTCATAAGGTTGGAAGTTGCATTCAGGGGCTTCTCTCTGAAACATCATTCTGGCTGCATGCTCCAGCCTTTATTTGGCTGATAGAGAATATGTGAATTACTTACTTGGATTAGAACAGTTACCATGGTAATGCTCAGAAGTAGAAAAGAATGTATTCATGTAGTGAAAAGACAAACTCTTCTTCCAGGTTTCATGTCTCAGGAAACTGGTGATAACTAAAAAGGAGAGACCTGATTGACTAGTGCATGGTTAGACATTCGAGTACCTAAGATACATTCAAGTACAGCTAAGAAAACAGTTAAACACGAGTCAATCCAAAGTTAAGATAGGAAAACCTTCTTTATTAGATATAAAATAACTCTGTTCTTTATTGTTAAAAATTTTTATTGGTGAATTAAAATCTGGGTTCTATAGTTTTAATAACTTTTCCTATATAATAACTTTTCCTTTTAATAACTTTTCCTATATAATAAAACACTGAGAACAGTTAATTAAATGTATAATGAAAAATAAAAACAGTATTTTTTATGATTGTTGACAGAGATAATGAAAAAAATTGTGTGTGTGATTTGAATGCACTTAAATAATGTCATCTTGAGAACCGTTATTCAGAATTTTAACATATTTTAAAACTTGACAGAGATGAAGAAATACCAGTTAAAATGAATGTAATCTATAATATTTTTTTAAGAAAAAAATGCAACCATACCGTAGATTGGGAAGTCTTGGCATGGTGTCCATTCGCTTACAAATATTGCAGCGAATCTAACTGACAGTCCTTACTACCTCTAGCACGTGGTACTGTGGAGTTGGTGAGCAAGGCACACTGTGCCCTGAGCTACACACAAGGTGGTTTTCAAGGTGAATGCTGAGAGTTACACGTAGCAAAATGTTTCATTGTTTTGTTCAGCTTAATAGGAACTTTATTTTACTTTCACCATTTTTTTTTCCCTTTTGCTCAGGTGTCTGCAGAGGAGCTCAGGAAAACTTAGGGATGGTTCCAACCCATTCGCTGGCCTGCCTGCACTGTGGAAGCTGCTGACCAGTCCTCAATGGCTGGCTAGACACTCCAGTCTTCAGTAGGGAACTGCTGGATGGGTACAGAAGGATCTGCACATCCTCAGACCAGTCTTTCACCTTTGGCTGAGTAGCAGTGAATTCGGGAGCTGACACAACCTATTTGCCCTGGAATTTCTCCTCGGACACTGACTTCTCAGCAGCAGGCTGCTCCTCCTTCTCGATCTTCTCTGAGTCTCTGCAGAAGTAAAGATCGGAGGTAACCATCCATGGGTGCTCACGGGACGTAGTGCCACGCATGCGGAGTACATCTCAGGTCTGCATCCACCACGTCAGAGCCACTGAGTTAGCTGCCTTGTTGTTGAATGGGATGGCAATGCTCACAGAGAACAGGGAAGAATCTGTGTTGCAGACTGATGGTGGGCAGGTTGACCTCTGAGGCCTCTGTGAGGGGCTGGTGGTCAGCCCTGGGATCGGTCACCATTAGAGGCCGTGACTCCCTGAAGGCTGACTGGATCTGGTTAGTGAAGGTCACAAGTGTGAAATGGTTAACAACTGCGGTGGCAGTGGCTCGTGTCAGCAGCAAACTTCAGCGCAGCTCGCTGTCCAGAGTTCCTGGAGGAGATGACGCTGACATCAGCAGGGTTCTCAGTGCCAACAATAGCCCAAGCTGCAAGCAACAGCTTCTCCCAGCTCCTCTTCACCTGTATGATGTGAATACCAAAACTCTTCATTTTGTAGATGTATTGCTCCACCTGAAAGTCAAACTTGGTTCCACCTAAGTGGGTTCCTGCAGCAAGGAATCTGAGGGCATCCTTCTCCTTCATCTGCAGGACATCAAGGGCTCCGGACATTGTGTAAGTTTCCTTTTAAGCTATGATGGGAATCAAGAACAACACTGTATGCACCCATCCCTGGACAACTCGGAAAATCTCAAAAGGTTTTATTATAAAACCACATATGTTAGTCTCAATGTATTTTTTGCAGCAACTTGGGTAGCACTACAGGAAATGTATACATTAAGAGTCTGAGAGCCAAATAATAGATTTAATTCACGTTACTACTTTAATTGAAGTGCTGGGATTAGATTATTTTAAATTCAGTCATATTCAATTTATAGTTAGTTTCCAACTCTAGAACTTCGATGACATAATCATAATCTAAAAGATACATCTATATCTAGCTATGTCAACATGTACATGTATCTAAATCTATTTCATCATATTTGCCATCATGATTAAATGATTTCAGTAAAAATGATAACAGCAGGCATGTTATAATGTTATATACTACCTGTCAAATTTTATAAATAAATTAATAAACTTATTTTTTTGCAACATCCCCTGGAGTGGAATGAAAAAACCCTGAAGTGGAGACATTATGGATCACCAAGGTATGTCAATACACTGACTGTTAAGCCCTGGGATTGCTGAAGGAAGAACTCAGACACAGGTAGTACACAAAAGCAAGGAGCATTTATTTTGAAGAACTTTCCAGCATGCAGGGGTCACCATCCCATGGTGACCCTGAAGTGAGCACACCAGCTCAATTTAAAGACAGTTAGAGGATTTCCCAGTGTGGTTAGGTAATCTTTACCTTGACCTTTTGGTGCTGAGCTAGGGGGCATGGGGAAACACACAATTGGTTTTTGCAGTTGGGGGACTTTATGGGAGTATCCAGATGACAAAGCTTAAAAGTATTTCTAACTGACCTTTGATTTGATTAGTCAAATATTTGGGGACTTTCTAAGGCGGTTACTAAGTTATTGTTTCTTGTTTTCAGGGAGGTTATTGAGTTATTGTATCTGGTTTCCATGGACTGTAGTTTTGTGTCTTGAGAAATAGAAACTCTGGCCTGTTTAGTCTAAGGCCAGTTTTGAAGCCTGTCATGGAGTCAGACTGGGTTATTAAAAATCATTTCCCTCTTGTATGCCTCAGTAAATATTTTATCCCCCTGTACCTCAAGAACTGTTATATATATATATGTCAATATACTATCAATATGATCATTAAAATTAACATGTTAAATTATAAGTACAAACATGAGCAACATATTTAAAAGATACTTCTACTGATTATTTTCATAATAGAAGAAAATGAGTACTAAAATATAGCCCCATATAATATTTTAATGTTTTCTAATTTAGTGATAGCTATCTCACCTAAAATGCTCTTTACATTTTTTTTTAGAAAAAAAGAATGAGCAGAAGTTTGAAATAATTGAAAAATCTACAGATTCTTCAAACACTATAGTAAGATTTAAAAAAAATCTTTATTGGAAGCTGGATTTATCTCATAACATTCAGCTTTTTCTTAGCATGAGCTTGCTGCCACCATTTTCCAGTAACCCCCAGATAGAAAACATCAACTTTAGTAATTTTCCCTTAGAAATGCTGTTTGTTGTTTGTTGGAGAGGAAATAGCATATTGTTAAGTCTTCTTCCACAGTGTCCTTCTTATTAAATCAATGATGCTGTTTTCCATTAAAAGGGTTTCATGAGAACAAAACAATCTCATCAATAAAGCAGACCCAGCTCATTTGGCAAATGCTCCTGACATGTGAAATGGTACCAGATGCTTTAAAGGAAGGTGGAATGGGGCCATGAGACAATTTTGAACAGATTATTTGTATCATATCCTTTCATCCAGTTCTGTCTCTAAACAAATAGCATTACTTTGTTCAGCTAAGCAAAATTAAGAACACTTCTGGTAATTTAATACTGATTCTTCCAAAAGGAAGCTAAATATTCAAATCAGATCTTCATCATGAAAACAGACCAACTCTACCTACAAATAACAAGATTTATAACACAAAGTCCCCGAGAACTTGAGACAGGATAAATTCTGCCTTCAGAGGAATGTCAAATTTTCCTTCATTATATGTTTTGTTTCACAATTCTTTCATCAAATACCATAACTCGTACTCTATAGGTCCATCTGTTAATACAGAAAGTGGGCACGGGGTAGTCTGATTTCACTTCCATACAATCAGAAGTAAGTACAGGCTCATTGCAAGTCTCTCTCTTTTCTCTCCCTCTCTCTCTCTCTCTGTCTCTCTCTCACACACATACACACGAACACACAGGTGCACACACACACACAATCATACACATTCTTCTACCATTGCTAACAAAGTTGAACAGTCACCCAGGACTTTTCAATGCTACATACCAATATAATTCCAATGGAGGTAATTAGGTAGGAATAAGAGCTGTTTGGGGGACTATACTGCTTCCTTACATTGTGTCTAAAGCATTTAGCATCAGAATCCCATATTCCTAATTCAACTGCAATAATTCTAAGTACAAAAGCATTAAATGACACAGGAATCTTTCAGTAATTCTGTATACATGAATGGAAAATTCTTTCTTACTTTGTTTTGTATAAGTTGTCCAACCAAAACTATTTTATTTAGCTCATGTTTAGGTAGTAATGTTGGCAAGTCTTTATGGGTATATCTTCTGACTTTCATAGGAATGCAGTCTCACAGAAAATCCCTGATCCTCTGTGGCTCTTAGAATATTTATGGTTTGTCTTCTGCAATGATCCCTATACCTTAAGAGTAGAGTTGTATTATAGATGTATCCTTTGGGACCCGGTTCACAATTCTGTATCTTGTTTGATTGTGAGTTTCTGATATATTTGCCATCTGTTGAAAATAAATAAATAAAGTTTTTTTTTTTTTTTTTTTTTTTGGTGAGAAATGAAGACTATATTTACCTGTGAATAAAAGGACGAAATGTAGAATGCTAATATTGATGGGTCCAGAAAGTGTCAGCTCTACCTAAAGAATTACAGGGAATTAAGGAATGTTGAAATTGAGTCTTCCCAAGGAAAAACCAAACAAATTATTTATCCAACATCATATGGCCAGCCAAGAAAGCATACATACAAGTGTCATTATACAAACAGAATAGTTTGTACTTATGTACTTAGTAATAAAAATACAATAATAGATAATGTAAAGAGGATTTATACTTAGTTTTAAAGAGAGCAAAAAGGGCTATAAGGGAGGCCTTGGAGAGATAAAAGCGAAGTGATAAGAATGAGAGATATTAAGGAGAAGGTATGTTCTCAAAGAACTAAAAGTTGTATTTGTTTTTTATCTGTTTTGCTTTTTTTTTTTTTTTTTTTTTTAGCTAAACAGGGTTTCTGTTTAGCCTTGGCTGTCCTAAGACTCACTCTGTAGACCAGGGTGGCCTCAAACTAATAGATTCACCTGTATCAGCCTTCTGATTAGTCCCTCTGGAATTAAAGGTGTGTATCACCAACATAAAGGCTAGAAATTTTTAAGGGATTTTACTCAATTAGTGGCTACGATTATATTCATTCTTATAAAAATATACTCTCAGCCAGGCATGGTGGCACACAACTATAATCCCAGCATTTAAGGAGACATAGGCGGGTAGATCTCTATGAGTTCCAGGCCAGCCAACAACAACAAAAATTACTTCAGCATGGTTAAATATTAAAACATTTTGAGTAATTTTTAAAAATTAATGTTATTTTCATGAAGCATCATGAATTGCTGTTTAATGCAGATTTATGCATTAAAATTTTCACTGGAACTTTATGTTAATTTTTTACAAAATCAGAATGATACCTAACTGGATTGTGATTGCCCTTCTGCAGTGACAAATCTGAGAGGCTAACATCCATACTGAAGGTAGGAAATCAACGTTCCAGAAAGGGAAATCAGGTTTATAATGAGCACTGTCGAGAAACGTATTGACATAAGTTAATAAACACCATCTTGCAGGCTGTGGTGGCGCACTCCTTTAATACCAGCGCTGAAGAGGCTGAGGCAGGTAAATCTCTGTGAGTTAGAGACCAGCTTGGTCTACAAAGCAAGTTCTGGAACAGGCAAGGTTATTCAGAAAACAAAACAAAACAAAACAAAAAACAAAAATAAAAACCCTATCTTGAAACAAACAAACAAGCAAAAATCCAAAGCCAAACACAGGAAAAGAAGAAACCTCAGACCATCATTACCCTGTGTGTTGCCTTTGTTCCTGTGGTAAAGTTGAGGGTGCACCATGGTGCTGAGCTTGAGGAAGGTTCTTCCTGCTCCACAGAGACAGAAAAGGAAAGAGTGAGAAAGATAGAAAACACCAGGTACCAATATCCCATGTAAGCACATCTTCATGACCACAGGTCCTTCCTTGAGGCTGTACTTCTTAAAGTTTCCACCACTGTTTAATGGAACCAAAATGGGCCATAGCCTCCAGCATATAGTTTTTTTGGAGGAAATTCTTTGTTCAAACACTTGTTCTTTTCTTTTTCCCTCACCCTAAAATATAAGATATTTTTAATTATTTCCACATTTCTCTGATAAAAACATGTTTTTCTTCATAACTGATTTCAGATTCTACATGAACTTAATGTGACTGTTATTTTTCTTTTGCTATGACAAAATACCTGGGGGAAAGTTTTTCAAGAAGATCCACTAGCTTGGAGATATGGGTATATATGGGTATATATATATGGGCATATATATGGGTATAGATATGGGAAACCTGTGTCCCGAGGACACATTCATAGGTAGAAATTAGTATCCTAGGCAGATGGATAATATGACTGAAATATAACTTCTATTTAATTAAACCATTGGAATATGAGGTGTCATTTTTTTGTCTTAAAAAAAACAGCATTAGTCACATTTCTAGAATTGACAGATTTAAAACAATTACCTTTTTAAATTTGAACTAGTCTAAGAAAAATTATATGGATAAAAAAACCAAAATATATCAATTAATGAATGCCAGATGTTGTAAAGAAATAATTTAAAGCCATTATATAAAAAAGGCCTATACTTTCATCTAACTATACCTAATGATATATCTAAATATTCTGATTAGCAACCTCACTAATAGCTTGAATAACTTATTAGCAGCTATTCTTTCTTCTGGGAAAGCCTAGACTTTTAGGCAATTACAGCTCCCAACCTATCAATCTATAAATTGAAGGATACTACACATTAGATAAGTAAAACAAATAGACCTTTTAAAATGATGCCAGGATCATTATTAAATTTCACTATATGTTTTACCCTAGATTTATGTGACAGTACTCTAGTGCTGATTGGATATTTCTATTTGTTTTACAACTATAAGTATACGCAGTGGGAAATTGAAATAGCATTTTTAAGTATATACATTAATTACCTTTTTTGTCTCCATGACAAAACATAAGAAAAAAAGCAGTTTAGAGAAGAAGGACTAGGTTCTGGCTCATGGTTTGAGAGGGCAAGGCACATCATGGTAGAAAACATAAAGGAAATTATACATGGTAGCTCACCTTCAGTTGAAGTTGAAGGCTGCTTGCTTCTATATCCAAGGATCAGGAAAAAAAAAAAAAAAAGGATCACCAGAACATGAAGAAAAGCTATAACCCAAAGGACCTGTACCCCACAAACCCACTTTTGTTCAGGTAAATACCATCTTATAAAAATTCTACAACTTTCCAAAACAGTGCTGCCTCCTGGGGACTAAGTATTGAAACATATGAGCATATAAAAGATCCAAAATGTGTGCACTTTCCCAGAGAGTTCCTGTAGTAGATCCATTAAAATCTTTAAATGTGGAATGCACTACTTTTGATATCCAAAGAGATAATTTAGTTCTCCAAGTTTATTACAGATGTCTATTTGGCCAACAATTTGTATTAAGTTCTGATTGAAATACACCCTACAATAATTTGTGAGATGGATTTTTGTATTTCATATTTATCCAGAACCCATTTATTACTAACCAAACATGCTTAGAAATCATTTGGTGTAATTCAGTCACTTTTCAAGATTACCATTATTAAAATGTCATCATTATAACAGAGTGACTATAAATCTACTAAAAGTTCATATTGTGCTAGTTCTGAAAAATCAAGTGATGGAAAATGTTATCCAGTATAGACACTCAAGAGGAATATTTGGATCGTAAGGATAAGATAAATTCCTCTCTTCCTCAATAAATGAAAACTTATTTCTAATATTTAGAGGTCAAAATTTACATCGTTGCTTACTAATCATGGTGCTTTTTCTATTGGTTTTATTAAATAGCACTATCAATGTGGGTATATTCCAAAGAAACTTGTTTCTGAACACTTATTAGATACTTCATAATGAGCAAATATAATGGAGGTCTGGACACTTCCATCCCTTTAAAAAATACAAATATCTTAATAAAGAACAGGCAATATTTTGGTTTTAATATTAGGGACAGGGGTTATGATTCAAAGGTAGAACACTTGTCTAATAGAATGAGATATTATATTTGATCCCTGGTATGAAATTTCAAATAAGTCTAGCCTACTAGCCTTGCAGATAAAATTGAAAGGATTAGGCAATTTTCTGAAAAAGTTTAATTTTATACAGATTTCATTTTTAAATGTGTGATAACATTAAAGCAAGACTCCAAATTCTTTGCCTTAGCTCACAGAGAGAATAATATTCTTCAGTGAAGATAACTATAGACTAGGTACTAGGATATGTTTTTTTAAAACCCTTTTCTTGATTCTTTGTGAATTTCCCATCATTTGGTCCCAATCTCACTCATCTTACCATTCCTTTATGCTTGCTCTCTGACCTCACAACCTCACCCCCCAAAAAATAAATAACAAAAAAATAAAAATAAAGAAAGAAAACATGAAAACGTCTCATCGTGGAAGCTATACTGTGTTATACTGTGCTCAGTATACCCTTTTGTTCATGCATCTTCACTTGAAAATGTTTGCTGCCATGAGTCATTGCTCTGGTTCTAAGTCTCTGGCTTCTGCTACATCATTGATACTGGATACTCACCAGGACTCCTGTGATTATCACTAGGATATCCTGTTTTTGCCCTCTGTCATGGAGATTCTGCAGCTTTGGATCTGGAGAACCATCCCCTTCAAGCACTTCAGCAGTTCACAGATGAAATAGATGTTGGAGTGGGCCAACTCAAAGCCCTAGATCTGGGCCTGAGTACTAGCTGAGCTGGTCAGCCCACAAGCTCTCTGGCACCCACACCATGAAGGAGAACTGCTCTGGCTAGCTAACCCAATGCTGGATCCAGCAAGAGGCAGGGTCAGATCTCCTACTCTCATGCTTTCATGTGCCTCACCACAACCGTGCCACCAGAGCCAACTCTATCTACTCTGCTGCCCAGTTGAGGTGCATGGCCCCTCTCTGCTGAATGTTGCAGCCTGCAAAGGACTGGGCTCCCACATTCTCAGGGCTGGCCTGCTCCTGCTTTTACTATCAAGGACAGCCTTACTTTTCTGCCCAGGCAAGGTGCAGGGCTTGCTCACCCAAGTGCTATAACTCATGAGGAGTGGGGCCAGCTCTCCAGAATGCTGAAGCCAGTGAGGGGCTGGGCCAGGTCTGCACAACCATCGGAAATTAGCATGGTCTCAGGGGGCAGCCCAAATCAAGGATGTTTGTATAGTTTTTAATGGTAATATGAGCCACAGCCATTGACCACAGATCCCTGAAGCTTCATGGCCACAGACCCATATATGACTGTCAGTGGCAGCACTGGCTGGGAGTCTACCAACATCAGTGGCAGGCCAGGCTACTCACAATTGGATATGCCCCTCCATCCTTGTTTCTGCATTTCCATCTCTCTTCACGGTGCTCAAACCATCCTGCTTCTCTTTCCCATCATCGTTCTATCACATAATTGAACATTGTACTGGCTCCAGGCGGACCACATGGCTGTTGGGCCTCTGGATGTCTTCTATTCACCCACACTGTGTCCCTAGACAAGTTTTTACAAGCTAATGTTTTTAATGGTTCTGAAGCTGCTCTACCTTTAAATGAAAGTTCATTATCAATTAAGAAGCATCTATATAAATTTATAAGGCACATATCAAGTCTAATACTGCTGATCATATATATCATATTTATGCAGCCATTTTAAGCTAATACACTGATTATCATAATTATATTAAAGAATAAAATTCTATTTTTATGAATCATTAATTATCTCTGACATAAAAGAATTCAGGACAACTTAAGATATTAGATGGATGTTATTTATACTTCATAAACATGCCTACTATTAATATTACAGATTTTGCTTTTATTAATTGTAATATATCTTTTACATACTTAGAGAAGACCCTTATTTATGTTGGTAGAAAACTCTGCCTGTCTGTTCTAAAACCTAAAAAAATGCCAAAATGTACTATCAAGTTGATTTTCAATACAATGTGTTTAAAAGTAATTAAAGTTACTCTGTATCAGCTAATAATGCCATGTAACAAAGCAGTATGAAAAATGTTGCAAAATCCTAGTTACAGTAGTTGGTATTTTGTCTACTTGTTTCCTAAATTAACTTATTTGTACCTAAAGGGGAAATATTCATCCCATTTATACCCCTCCCTACCCCCACACATCACTAAAGTCTTTCTGCATTTTTCATTTTATACCATATCTTGACATCCTTCTGAATTTATTTTACATACTTGAGGAACATGAATATAACTTCATGCTTTCCTCCTTTTATAAAGTATTCATTATGTGCATTAACTGACAGCTGTGAAATTATCTGCCACTTGTCTTAAATAAAAGCAAGAAAATTCAAAATAGATGTGCACTCTGTACTTAGGCAAATTTCACACATCTTCTTTAATTCTAATTTCTTTAGACTCTTCTTTTCATATGAGCTTTAAGTACAGTGAATATGTTCAGTCATTACTACATATTGATGTCTGATGGTTTTGAAAGCTGGGGAAGCAATCTACATTTTTCTCACTTGTTTTTAATGTAACGAGTTTTGGCAGCTCTATATAAGTTATTTTTCCTCCCTCATCTTCAAAATCTCTACACTTAAAGCATTTCTTTGTAAATTGATGCTGTTTCATTTCAAATTTCTTTCATGTGACCTTTGGCTCTTTTGAAAAAAATTATTATTGAGGTCAAAAGCAAATAGTAAATAACAACAGGAAACTTCAACTTTCTTTGGGAAAAATTGTCTGAGAAAACATAAATGCTTATTTCTACATTTATATCTTTTTTTTTTTTTTTGTCTTGCAGTGGTAAAAATATCATTATATCAAAAGACAAGGAAATAGTACTCATAGAAAATTAGATGACCAATTCTCACTTAGAAAGATAAGTGGGAGGTGCATTGAACGTAGGAGAAAACAAGTAACAGGACAGGAGTCTACCACAGAGGTCCTCTGAGAGACTCTACTTAGCAGTGTATCAAAGCAGATACTGAGACTCATAACTAAACCTTCGGCAGAGTGCAGGGAATCAAATGAAAGAAGGGGGAGTTAGTATGACATGGAAAGAATAGAAGCTCCACAAGGACCAAATATATCTGGGCACAGAGGTCTTTTCTGAGACTGACACTCCACCAAGGACCATGTATAGATATAACCTAGAACCTCTGCTCGGATGAAGCCCATGGTAGCTCAGTAACCAACTGGTTTCCCATAGTAAAGGGAACAGGGACTATTTCTGACAGGAACTCAAGGGCAGGCTCTTTGACCTCCCCACCCGCAAGGGAAGAGCAGTCCTGCTAGGCCACAGAAGAGGACTTTGCAGCCAGTCCTGAAGATACCTGATAAACCCGGGTCAGAAGAAAGGGGAGGAGGTCCTCCCCAATCAGTGGACTTGGAAAGGAGCAGGGAGGAGATGACGGAGGTAGGGTGGGATTGGGAGGGAAGAAGGGAGCGGGATGCAGCTGGGATACAGAGTTAATAAAATGTAACTAATAATAAAAAATAAATAAAAATAAGTTAGATTTTCAAAACTAAGCTCTATTTTAAAATTTAAATGTGAAGTTGCCCTCCATCTTTCCACTTTTATTTATTTTCTTCGAGCAGCAAATTTTAATAACCTCAGTAATATTTATTCTTAAAAAAAGAGAAATGATAAATTTCCAATGGCAACACATTGCTTTGGGTCATATTTACATATTTATAAAATTAATACATACTTAAAGTCGACAAATAGGTATTTGAAAAGCAATAATAATACATTTTATGAATTGTCATGAATTATTAATTTTAAATTATAATATTTAATTATATACAATAAAGTTTTATTTATTTTTTAATTTTATTGCTAGACATATAAGTTTGTGAATAATAAAAATAATCGGTTTACAATTTATCTATCTTTAAAAATTATAGTTTTGACAATACCAGAGTTTACATCAATATTGCTAAAACTTCAAGATATATGATCTCTTTGTAGTGGTGATTAGTACCGTATAATTTTGTGTATAAAAATCCAAAATTGTTTACAAACAATCCTAGAAGCAAATGCCAAAGTGAAACTCTTTATGCAACAGCACAGAGGGGTATTTAAATGAAAGAATGTTCTAAGACTTGAATTAGTGATATAATATCTCCATTTGAATGAATCAATTTAAAAGAGAAAAAAAGTTGTTAATTATTTTAACTTTCTACAATTGCAGTGTAAAGTTTCAATGAAGTTTTAATGAAGTCTGAAAAAGCAGTGTTAGAAGAGCCATGATAATTTTTCAGAAGGAGAGGAATGCACTGAAGAAAGGTTACAAACCAAATATTAAAGTGATATAGATAATAACAGATTATTAATAATAAACATCAACAAAGGAAGATTCAATCTGGATAATTTAACAGAATACAAAGCCAGAAAGCAAACATATAACAAAAGAAATAAAGTATGTTACAATAAGCATTACACACTAATGTAAAAATTAGGTGTATAGGTTAGATGTCTATGAGAAAATAAAAAGTGAACATAATAATCATCTAAAATCTTACAAAATAACATTATATTTAGAAAGGAAATATAAAATGCAATTTTCATCCATTTATAGATTTCTCAAATAACAAAATCCAAGGCTTCTAATTATAGGCATATAGGCATATAAGAAAAAGAAAATTTCATGTCAAAGCAGAGAACATACCTTCTCTAAAAATATAAAACATTTTCTAAATTTAGGGAAAGACATGCCCAGCAGATAGATGAGGCACATAGAACACCAAATAGAAACATCACTAAACCTTGAAATAAAAAAATAATGTTCTTTTATTTATTAAAAAAATGTTAAGGAAATTTATAACCACCACAGCAGCCCTTCAGAAAATATTTGGTGGAATACTTTGCAGAGGAAATAGAAAAAAACATACTCAAGAGATCATGGGGGAAAATTGATGCTACGATAGTGGTTATGCAAAATAGTCCTAAAAAACCAAAGCACCGAAATCAAGAAATGAATGGATAGATATTTTTCAATAATAATTCCAATTAACAGTCACCTCACTCCTTCAATCAAAAGAAAAAGGTAAGTCAAATGCATCAGAAAAACAGAATCCATCTTTTTGTTGTCTGTGCTAATCATATCTCACCATCAAGGATAGACATTATTTTAGAGTGTAAGGAAAGAAAAAAAGTATTCCAAGCAAGTGGAACCTGGAAATGAGCAGGTATTATGATTCTAATATTCTAATACAAAATGACTCATTAGAAAATAAAAAAGGTCATGTAAAGGAAACATGCCATCAAGAAAAGTACATTACAATTGTAAACATGTGCACATCAAACACAAATGCATCTATTCTTTTTTTTAATTTTTTTCTTTTCTATTTTATTATCATCATTTATTACAATGTATTCAATTTGAATTCCGGCTATGGCCCCCTCCCTTTTCTCCTTCCAAACCCACCCTCCTTCCCTCTTCTTCCTATGTCCCTCCCCTAGACCTCCTCCCCTTCTATTTGACCCTAGCCTATCAGGTCTCATGAGGACTGGTTACATTATCTTCTTCCGAGGACTGGCAAGGCTGTAGCCCCTCCCCCCCCATGGAGGAGGTGACCAGAGAGCCTGCCAATACTAAAATCTATACTCAAAAAGCAGCTAAACAAAGAAGACACTTGGGAAAATGCTCAAACCTCACTCAGAAGGACAAAGTGATAGATAGGAGAAGACAGGGAACAGGACAGGAGCCCACCACAGAGGGCCTCCAAAAGACTCCACTGATCTATTGGTAACCATTCTTATACACAGGCACTGCTTCCCATTACATCACAGTATTAACCCAAATACAGTAATAGTAGGTGACACTAATACACTATTTTCATTATTGGACAGACCATAAACAGTAACATTGGAACTAATTAATATTATAGACCTAAATCACAAATATAGTATATTGTACCAAAAACTCTACACAATTCACATCTTTCTAAGCAGCTTATAAAACTGTATTTAAAACAGACCATATACTGGGACACAAAGCAAGACTTAAAAATTTTTAAAGAACTAGTCACCCTGAGTATTCTATGTAACCATATGGATACATGACCAATAAGGACAATTTTTAAAAAAAATAGTGATTAACTGAATCATACAGCAAAATCTTCATGAACAAAGACCAGAATGATATAATGCTAATTTCAGAAATATACTTTTTAAAAATAAGTTTCTAAAGCTGAACATAGCAAGGCAGGTACCAAATCAATAGACAAGCAAATATTTGATTAAATAAGTCATATAAAATTTAAGAATAATTTGAAATGTCAAATTTTCTAGAATATTTTGAATAAAAAAAATCTACGAAGATGGTATTTTATGGACATCAACAAATATGGATATATAGAATATCACTGTAACTGCGCTGAAGATGCCAATCTCTTCCACCTACTCTAAAATGTAATATTTTAATTTCTAGAGTAATTAGAGATTTCCAAACAACCCCTTTATCTAGTTATGCATGTATACACAAAAAAGAAATGATATGCTGATCATACCAGCATTTTTTTGCACCAAGAAAATTTGAACGAAAAGGAAAGAGAGAAAAAGAATTCAAACTCTAAATGTAAGTTTTAGAAAGGAATTCAAGCCTGTGAAACAAGATGGCAAAATGTAGGGTGCAAGGCTTTTCTGCCTTCTGTAGGTTAACTACAATGGTCCCATGAAAAAGAAACTGGAAATAATAGGGAGTCACTTGTATAAATCAAAAATTTACCCAGAAGAGGAAGCATACCAATGATTTTGGTAATCTTTTTAAATACCTATCCCAGACTGGCACAGGAAAAAGACCAAAGATTCATCAGGGACTTACGAAGAAGGGTCAACAATCAAGAGCGTTGGCTCTTCATCCTGAGGATTTGGGTTCTATTCCCAGGTCCCCACATAGCAACTGTCTATCACTTCACGGGAATCTGATACCCTCTGTCTATACAGGCAACAAGAATGCATGTGGTACACAGAAATAGATGCAGTGAAAAGAAGCATACAAGCAAAAATTCAACTAAAGAATAAGAATTTTTGTAAAAGATTAAAATATGGCTCAATTTCTACAAGAAAAAAAATCATAAAATATGCACTTCTCACTTCTCTAGCATTTGGCGGTCCGTATGGGAAAACTACTGAGGTCTCTTCCCATTTGCGACAATGATGTCATTAAATTACTTGGAGTCTCAACTAAATAATGTAATAAGTAAAAGTAAGAGTTTCCAGTACAAATGCTAAAAATAATGTTGGAAACTTTGTGTATTTATATATGTATGGACTTTTGCCCAATTTGAGGTATCAGTTAAGATATAGCTCACCTACAGAGACTACCTGGCCTTAACCAAATGTAGCAAGATGTTCTGCTTGATTCAAATCCCTAGAACTCATCCTTGGGCCCAAGGTCAAACTCTAGGTTCTGCCATAAGTACAGACAAAAAGAGAAAACAACCACATCATTTCAGAAAAGAAACAACAAAAGCCAAACAAGAATAAAGAACAAACACATCAGATGTTCTAGTTAAATCATATGATGGAGTTTAGTGTTTCCTGCCTTACAAGATTTCTATAAGGCTCTTTTGATGCAGAAAATTGAAGCTTAACTATCAACTCCTCCTGCACTCAGTACATGGTTCTGGTCATCTCACTAAATCAACCCCAAGCCCCTAAAACCTGTCTGATGTCTGATGGTTTTGAAAGCTGGGGAAGCAATCTACATTTTTCTCACTTGTTTTTAATGTAACTAATTTTGGCAGCTCTATACAAGTTCCTCCCACCCCTCATCTTCAAAATCTCTATACTTAAAGCATTTCTTTGTAAATTGATGCTGTTTCATTTCAAATTTCTTTCATGTGACCTTTGGCTCTTTTGAAAAAAAAATATTATTGCGGTAAAGACATCAGATAACAAAAAAACTACACAAAGAAAAAAAAAGACTCTATGACACTACAGTATCAGTAGACACTACAGTATCTACTGTAGTTTGCAACTTTTTCTATTATTGGTATTAATCTCATAGTCCTGCCTAACCGAAGAGTCCATAGCCCATGTAACACACCAATACCAATAACAGAAAAGTCATTAGCCAAGATATCATTAGAGCACAATAGAAGCAACTCTCATTTCCAGGACTCATTACCAGCAAGCTCATTCAGAATCCTAGACTAAAACAAACAGAAAAAATTATTTATAACAATGAATACTTGGAAAAGAATGAGGACATAAATGTCTTCTGAAGTACGCATATAATGCAATGACAAAAACAGGTTTCATTAAGAGAAAGTAACAAAGCTGCCCCAGTGGACAGCAGGAAATTGATTTCTATAAAGTGACTTATGAAAATTCTCTTTCTTATCTCCTTAATTATGACACTAAACTCTAGTGCATACACTTCCTTTTTTAGGTAAAAGCGTTCATTCTGTCTCCATGTCTCTGTTTCTGTCTGTCTCTGTCTCCCTCTCATACATACAAAACACACACATAAATCTCAGCACTATGAGAACCACAAAATAGGTAAACAAAACTTAGAAATATATGAACAAAAAAGTTTGATTAAGAGATTAGAATATATGAAAAAAGACTTTCAAAGTTCAGAATACTGTGTCCGTTTAAAAAAAGAGTTAATACCAATAATCCTCAAAGTATTTCACAAAATAGAAACAGAAGGAACATTGCCCAACTCATTTTATGAGTCCATAACAATCCTCATACCCAAACCACATAAAAACCCAACAAAGAAAGACAATAATAGACCAATTTTCCTTATGACTATAGATACAAAAATATTGTATAAAATACTTGTAAATAAGATCCAAAGACACATCTTAAACATCACCCAGCATGATCATGTAGGCTTCATCACAGAGATGCAGGAATGGTTCAATATATAAACATTTAAAAAATATATAATCTATTATATAAACAAACTAAAAAAAAAAAACCCGCATCTTTATCTTTGCCTTTGTCAAAAGTGCATTTGACAAACCCAACACTGTTTCACGATAAAAATCCTGGAGAGATATGGGATAAAAGGAACATACCTAAACATAGTAGAGACAGTTTAAAACAAGTCTGTAGGCATTATCATATTAAGTGGACAGAAACTTAAAGTGATTCCACTAAAATCAGGAACAATACTTACCTATTTAATACATTACTTAGAGTATTAGCTAGAAGAATAAGACATCTGGAGGAGATCAAGGAGATACAAATTGGAAGGAAAGAAGTCAAAGTATCATTATTCATAATGACATTTATATATATTATATATATATGATGTATATGTAATATATATGTCTATGTATATACCTATTTGACAAAAATATTCCACTGTCTTTGAAGAAAGAAATCAAAGCAGATATCAGAAGATAGAAAGATCTTTCATTAATGCTAATCATTAATGCTAATTATTAAGATTAGCATAGTGAAAATGGTCATCATATCAAATGCAGTCTACGGATTCAACACAATCTTCATCAAAATTCTAACACATTTATAGAACTTGAAAGGACAATTCTCAACTTCATATGGTAAAAGCAAAACAAAACAAACCTAAACAAAACAACAAAAAGAACAAAACAGTAACAACAACAACAAAAAACCAAACAGGATAACTAAGACAATATTGAACAACAACAAATCCCTCCTCAAAACACAGACACACACACAAATAATAAAAAATAAATAAATAAATAAATAAATAAATAAATAGGTCTCGCTATTTCTGAGTTTAGGTTGTACTGCAGAGATATTGGTATAAATACAGCATGGTATTGGAATAAAATTAGACAAATTAATCACTGGAATCAACTTGAGGAGAGAGATGTAAGTGGTATACCTATGGACAAATGATTGTTGATAAATAAGCCAGAAACTCAAACTGGGGTGTGTGTGTATGGGAAAGCATCTTCAACAAATGGTTGCCAAATTGGAAGTGTGCATAAAGAAAAATGAAAATAGATTCATCATTATCAATTCAAGTGGATCAAAGATCAAGTTGATGGGTGGGGAGGGCTCCCCTTTTCTGATGCATAGGGGAGGAAAGATAGAGGATGGAAGGAGGGAGGAAGGCTGGGACCATGGGAGGATGAGGGAGGGGACTATGATCAGGATGTAAAGCGAATAAATAGATAGATAGATAAATAAATTTTAATTATTAAAAAAATACAGGTACACTAACATGATTGAAAGTGGGAAATTACTTTGAACTCATTGGCACAGAAGACTTCCTGAATAGAATACCAATAGCTCACGCACTAAGATCAACACTTAATAAAGGGCACCTAATGAAACTGAAAAGCTTCTACAAGGAAAAGGAAGCTGTCAATTGAACAAAGCAGCAGCCTTCAGAAGGAAAAATAATTTTATCATTTTCATGTATTTTAAAGACTAATATTCAAGATGCATAAAGAATTCAAGAAAATGTATATCATAACTCCAAAAAATCCAATGAAATATGTGGTACAGATATAAACATATAATTCTCAGTAGAGAAGAATAAAGGCTGAGAAACGCTTTTAAAATGTTCATCATCCTTAGCCTTCAGGGAAATGCAAATCAAAGCTATTGTGAGATTTCATCTTACTCTTGTCAAAATGGCTACAAGTGACAACACAAATGAAAGGTCATACTGGAGAGAATGTAGAATAAGATAATTATCCTCCATTGCTGGTGGGAGTGTAAGCTTGTGTCTCCACTTAGGAAATCAATATGATAGTTTCTAGAAAATCTGGAAATTGATCTACCACAAGTTTCAGCTACACTATGCATGGGTATGCACCCAAAGAAAAATTTATCCTAGAACAAGGACACTTGTTCAAGCATGTTTATTGTTTCTCCATTCATGGGAGCCTAAAACTGGAAACAACCTTGATTTCCCTCAACAGAAGGATAAAGAAAATGTGACATTGACACAATGCAGTATTACTCAGATAAGAAAGAGAAAGAAAGAAAGAAAGAAAGAAAGAAAGAAAGAAAGAAAGAAAGAAAGAAAGAGAAAGACATCATGAAATTTGTAGGCAAATGGTTGAAACTAAAAAAAAAAAAAATCACGGTTGATGTAATCCAAATCCAGAAAGATAACTATGGTATGTAGTCACTAATATGTCGATATTAGCTATTAAATAAATAATAACCAACCTAGAATCTTTAGATCCAAAGATGTTTGGTATAAAGAAGGAGCTCGGGCACACACGGATCTCCCTGGGATGGGAAAGTAGGATAGATTTTACTGGTGACTGGACTTGGATGGGGCCAGGTACAGAAGAATCACGTGGAGAGGGGAAGGAGCAAAGGGTAGAGTGAAGAAATGCTGGCTGAGGCAGCTCTAACAAAGGGGCATTTTAAGGATGGTGTGAAACTCAATGGGGTAGAAACTTTCTAAAATAAATGAGTAATCCTGAGGCCTCCGAACAATGAGCAGAATGGAGTCCCAGCTTGCTATCTCTTTTCACCAAAGGGGGCTTCCATTACTGGGACTGGGTTGCATCCAATGAAGTTGTTACATGGAAATGCCTAAAGGACTCAAGCTGTTGCTAAGACAGTGGGCTGCTCTCTGCAAACTGACAGCAGGACTTCATTATTGGGGTAAAAACCCATACAATTCATTGAACATGAAGAATTCCAGATGGAGCCTTCACCCCTTAATTCCAATGCCTTTTGTGTGGGAAGATGCTCTGCAGGCTAACAAAACAGAAGTATAAACATCAACCCAGCCTCAGATGCAAAGACATTACACGGAGAGGGAGCCCTTGGTACACACAGCTCTTAATGGGTTGCTTCCATCAAATCACTCCCTTCAGAGTTTTGTGAACCTAGAGGAAGAGGACCAGATGAATGTAAGAAGCAGAGGGGATGGAGGACACTAGGAGAACAAGGTCCTCTGAATCAACTAAGCAAGTTCCACGAAAATTCACAGAAACTAAGTATCAAACACAGGGTCTACAAGGGCCCGTACCAGGTTATCTGTGTCTATATTATAATTTTAAGCTTAATATTGTCAGAGAACTCCTAAATGTTCTAATGTGTGAATGAGCAGATCTCTGTTTTGTGTGCCTGCTCTTGGGGATCTTTTCATTCTCTTGAGTTGCTTGTTGTAATGTTTTCTGTTTTATCTCATTGTATTTTATTTTATTATGGTTGGTTGTTATATTTTAGAACTCTGTTCTTTTACAATGAAAGACAAAAACTGGGCGGAGTCAGTGGAAAGAAACTGGGAAGAGTAAAGGAAGCTGTAATCATGATATACTATATAAGAATCCACTTTCAATAAAATTATAAAAATTAAAAAATTAAAAATGGAAACTACTACGTCTGAAATAGAATATTAAAATTAAAATGCCATTGTTGAAATTGAAATGTAATGGACTGCTTCATTGTGCTAAATGACTACAAGCGAATGGATCTTGCATGTAAAAACAATATATTAGATTTTATCAGTTCAGTAGAGCAATAAGAAAGGAGATTGAAATATAATAAATATCATTCTCAGAAAATACTGCTGTGCCCAGATATTTTGGTTCTGCTGCTCTCCTTGTGGAGCTCCTGTCCCCTCCAGGTCTTACTAACTCCTTCTTCTTTCATATGATTCCCTGCACTCTGCCCAAAGTTTGGTTATGAGTCTCAGCATCTGCTTTGATACACTGCTGGGTAGAGTATTTCAGAGACCCTCTGTGGTAAGCTCCTGTCTTGGTTCTTGTTTTCTCCTTCCAACCGAGGACCAAGGTCCATTCATGGATATAACCTAGAACTTTTGCTCAGATGTAGCCCATGGAAGCTCAGTGTCCAAGAAGGGGAACAGGGACTGTTGCTGACATGAACTTAGTGGCTGGCTTTTTGACCCCCCTGCCCCTTCCTGAGGGGGGAGCAGCCTTGCCAGGCCACAGAGGAGGACATTGCAGCCAGTTCTGATGAGACCTGATAAACTAAGGTCAGATGGAAGCGGAGGAGGACTTCCCCTATCAGTGGACTTGGAGAGGGGCATGGGAGGAGATGAGGGAGGGAGAGTGGGATTGGGAGAGAATGAGGGAGCGGGTAACAACTGGGATACAAAGTGAATAAAATGTAATTAATGTAAGAAAAAAACTTTAATAAAAAAAGAAATATAATAAATAAATACTATCAGTAATGACAAACTACACAAAGGCATAGTTTGAGAAAAGAATTGATAAGAGACCAATAAACATATTTAAAAACATGACAGCTGTAATTTCTCAAATGTAAATCAAGATATCACATAGGGAAGTCTGCACTCCTGTTTAAGTCAAACAAAATGAGGAAGAATTGAAAGAAGCAAAAGAGAATAACTACTGCCAAACATCTGGACATATGAGAAATACCATCTTATCAGATCTAAATGAATAGAACAATTACAATATAATAAAAACAGTTAAAATCACAATGCCCCACTTCGAGCAATAAGCACATTACACAGAAAGCAAAGCAAAAGAGAGAAAAGGTGGTAAGCGATAGTAAACGGACCAGACACATGCAAACTGGCAATTAACAGCTGTGGAGTATTCAGTTTTCTCTACTTCTCAGGGGAAATTCATAATAATAGATCTTACATTAAGCCACAAAACAAATATTGACAAAATTAATTTAAATCATTCCAAGTAACAATTCAGACCACATTACATAGAACTTGAAATCAACCACAGAACCTTTAGAAAATTACAAGTGACAGAGATTGATCAATATGTTCCTATGCATAGGTGAAAACAGCTTAGATGCCCATTAATGGATGAGCAAAAATGAAAGTGTGATACATAAACACTAAGGAAAATGAAATTATAAAATTTACAGGTAAATGGATGCAGCTTGAAAATGAAGCCTAAGAAGAGATTAATTTTTATTTATGAGTTTGTGTGTCTGTTAGGTATATGATCCACGGGTGCAGGCACCCCGATTTCCCAGAAGGAAAAAGCAGATCTCCTGTTCCTGGGGTTACAAAGGGTTGTAAACCTCAGGACAAAAGATGCAAGGAATCAAATCCATATCATGTGGAGGAGCAGCAAGTATTCTTACCAATCAAGAACTTTCCGTGCCTCCAAATGAAATTTAAATAAAAAATGTATTATACAAGAAAGAAACTAAGTGAAGAATGTGTGTTTATGAGGAGGTGCTTGATTGCAAAGACTCTAGATATATATAACGTGCATGCTTTCTAGTTCTGTGAAGAATTTTAGTTTCTGACCGTTAAAGATTTTTTTTAATGTAATTAGAAGATGAATATTTTCCTATAAAGGTACATGTTTAGCAAAAAGATCATTGGATTTCTTTTCCTTATTTTTATTTTAAAATATAAGAAAGGATATTTCATTTATAAATATGTTTGTTTCCATTTAAAATACAAGCAGGTTTTGATTTATTGATAATCACTTCTACATATACACAGAGGCAACTTTTTTAATACTGTACTTTTCGGAGGAGAGCCTTGCTTTATGAGTCTTAGCATTTAAAATATTCTGTTCAAATAGTGATAAAAACTGTTGTGTAAGGATCTAGCTCCTAACGTTCAATTAATACTCCTTAGTCCTCAATTTAATTTTAGAGTTCCTTGACAGAAATATGATTCACATAACTGTTCATTCATGATTCTTGTTTCATCTTCCTCCTCAGAGCAGTAACTGTTCCACAGGCTTTTTGCTGACAAGCTCTTCCCAAAGAACTAAACCCTGTTCTGTTCCCTGTGTGCCACACAGTGCCTTGAGGAGTACGGCAAAGCTTCTCGTCCCTGATGGAGTGTGCAGTATATCAGTACAGCTGTCATGAGGCTGCAGTGCTCTGGCCATAGATCTGCACTGAAAAGGCACAAGCATGATGCATTGCTCTAGGTGGGCTCCTCTGAGCTGTAGATTCAGCTTAATATGAATCTTTCCAATTTTTGAAAACATAAATTTTCAAAGAGACATCCTGTTCCACACAGAGTCCCACTTCTGGCATAATAAACAAACACAAATTATCTATTATTAAAGAGTGTTAGAGTAGACATTGGAATATCAAATATAAATTTATCATCATGAACAATACCTTGAATTTAATAAAGTGATTTAGCTAATAAAAATTAAATTAGTAAGGTATGCAATGTTATAGTTGGCAAATTACTTCATTAATCTATCTTATTTTTAATCATTTTCATTGTTTTCTGCTATAATTAATTACTCATACATATGTTCAATATGTCACCTTAATAAAGAAATGTAGTAAATACACTTCTCATACTGTTGTAGCAAACTCACTACACTTGTTTCCATGTGTTATCTATCATTTGGTTATCAGATTGATCGCATTCATTCATTACTTGGTATTATTTTAAAAATACATATTTATTCTCCCAGACTTTCATTCTACTTTAACCCTTTTTTATTTATTCATTTTTTTTATGTGGGACACACATGCCAGAGAGCACTTGAGCGTATTCCCTACTTATGTTCCGTGAGACATTAGGATCAAACTCATGTCATCAAGCTTGACAGCAGGCACCTTTTACCAGTGCCACCATCTTGTTGACCCAGAGAAGCAAACTTTCAGCTAGTACTAACTTTACTAGCCTGACCACACTAAGCAAACTGAAGTCATTCACAGGATGCATTGTTGTTTCTTTCTATCTCATGCATTTATTAAAAACATCTATCTATCTATTTATCTATCTATCTATCTATCTATCTATCTATCTATCTATCTATCTATCTATCTATAGTAGGTGTTAACATTGTATTTTGAGATAGTAGTTCCTGAAAATAAAATGCATGATTTCCTATAAACTCTTGATAGTCTTTCAGCAGATGTAGAGTTTTAATTAGTTCCCAGACACTTTTATCACCTTCATTTAATTACTAGTTACAAATTAAGGTTATCACAAACACTATGATTGTTGGTCCTGTGCAGTTCTTATATGATTATGGTCTAACTCCTTAAATCTGACACATTTATTTAGAATATTATTGTTAATAAAAGATTCAGGTGTTACTATAGGTCAAAAGAATATTAAACATCAATCCCAAACTACAAACTTCAATAAAAGATTTGAATCTCCAGTGATGGCAATATAATTATTTTACAGAGTCCCCTTGTGGCTCCTCATTGCCTTTCGGCAAACTTTTGTCCTCCTAACCATCTCTGCTTTCTTACAAGTCTAGTTCAGAAACTGCACAAAACTTTCAATACAAGAAACAGAGGCTTTTGCACAACTTTCCAAATATATATTAATGAAAACAAGATAGAAAAACACCCAAAACCTGTCAATGTTTATACATATATTCACATACTTGTCTATCGATGGGTAGATCAATCTACCCGTGGGAAATGCTATTAGTATTTTTGTTTGTTTTGTTTATTTGTTTGTTTTTTAAAGAACCTACTGGTTTTCACTAGGGAAGAGGCTGAAAGCTCACTCAGAAGAACAAACAATATAGACATCAGATGGAAGAGAAGACAAGGAAGAGTACAGGAGCCTTCCTTCAGGGAACCTCTGAAATACTCTACCCATCAGGGTATAGAAGGAGATACTGAGACTCAGCCAAACTTTGGACAGAGTGAAAGAATCATTATGGAAGAAGAGGGATATAGAAAGACCTGGAGGGGACAGAAGCTTCACAAGGAGAACAACAGAGCAAAAATCCTGGGCCCCGAGGGGCCTTCAGAGACCAATACTCTAACCAAGGGCCATGCACGGAGAGGACCTATACCCCGTGCTCAGAGGAAACCCATTGGCTGCTCAGTATCCAGGTGGGTGCCCTAGTAAGGGAAGCAGGGGCTGTCTCTGTCATGAACTCAGTGGCCAGCTACTTAATCACCTCCACCTGATGGGTGCAGCCTTACCAGGCCACAGAGGAAGAGGACGTAGCCAGCCCTGAAGAGACTTGATGGGCTAGGGTCAAATACAAAGGGAGGAGGTCCTCCCCTATCAGGGGACTAGGAAAAAGGCATAGGGGGAAAAGAGGGAGGGTGGGAGGACTGCGAGGAGACAAGGGAAGGGGCTGCAGAGGGGATATAAAGTGAATAAATTGTAATAAAAAATCTACTAATTATTATTTTATTTCTTATTTTATATATGGAACTTCAAACAGAAAAAAAAGGTATATTTTTTTCTAGGCCTTTTGCTTCCATTTATATTTTTTCCTGAAAAAAGGATGCAATAACCTTTGGATACCGTGAGATATACATACATACATACATACATACATACATACATACATACATACATATATATATATATATATATATATATATGCATACATAAAAATATATTTCTACAGTCTCAGACAATAGAACTACTGAATTTTACTTTGTCTATTTATTTAAAAGTAGTGCTATCGCCAAAAGTGTAGGCCTTGATATTCTTTTCTCTATGTAATACTACTGAAAACAACTGAAGTTTGAAAAATATATACAATAAAATATTAGATGGTTCAGGAGGAAGATTATCTGGTAATGGCCAAGCAAGGCACTGACCTCTGATATAGCTGAATGTCATTAGGCATCATTTTATAGTTACTTTTATTTTGTTTTGTTTTGTTTTGTTTTCTTAAGAATAGTAGTAATTGTTTTTATCCTAGGCCCATTGACAATCTAGCCTCAAGTTCTTGGTCACTGAAGCTGGGCCAGGTATGGGTTCCCTCTGGTGGAATGGACGTTAAGTCAAATTAGGTATTGGTTGGTTAGTCCCATGAACTTTATACCACCCTCTGTCTCACATATCTTGTAGGAAACCTCTTTATGCTGAAGATAAGAATAAACAGAGACCAAGATGTCGTCCCTTTTCAGAGAGTGAAACCTAAGAACACTCACTCTTTAATGAGGTATCTCTAATAAATCCATACCCTAATGCGTTATGCAACTCTGACAAAAAGTAGGCAGAAGGAGTGTAAGAGCCAGAGAGGATGGAAGACACTCATAAGAGAAGACCCTCTATATATCTATATTATGTTTTCCAGTTTAGTGACTTCTATGGGATTACTGAATGTTCCAACAAGTGGGTCTCTGATTCTTGTCCCTTTTATTGGATTTTTTCTTTTGTGTTTGTGTATTTTGCCCATTAATTTTTATTTTATGTTATCATTTTCTTTTTAGAAGCCTGTTTTGTTTTTCTATATAATGAGAAATAGAATAGGAGGGAGTGGATCCTGATGGGAGGGGAAGATGGAAGTAACCAGGAAATATATATATCTCAGGCTATATTAGGTAAGAAAAAATATTCTCAATAAAAAAATTAATATGATATTGCCCACTCCTGTTTTAGGTCAAAGAACTGAATGGAGAGCTTAATCTATTGTATAGAATGTTGAATTCCATGGCATTACCTCACATTTCAGACTTAAGACTTCAAAGAAATGAGATATTCTTTCATAATCTTAAGAAAATGGAAGAGTTCCATAAAGTGGAAGAGAAAAAGAGAATGTGAGGAGTGTCAGCACAGATATCAAGTCCCAACATTTTAGAATATTAATTATATGAATATTTGGTCCAGATACACAACCATGCATCTTACCAGCAAAACACGGAGCATAATGTTGAAAGAGAATCAGTCACAGAAATGCACTCATAGCACTAATTATTATGACAAGTGGCTCTTCCATTGGAACCAATTAAGGTTAATAAATGGACCTATTACTGTTGATGTTTTGAATCACTATGCAAACTTGTTAGAAAAAAAAAGTCATATTAATTGAAGAATGCTTCTTTCCATTATAAACTTAGATTTAAAATAATGAATATAATTATTAGTCTCTACAAGAGTTTAGATTTAAGAGAATGTATTCCGTATTATCTTTGCAAGGCAATACCATTGGTTAGTCACTGATAATTATAATTTTATTCAAAGGAAGAGAAAGATATATCCCCATGCCATACAAAGATAATTTTTAATCAAAAAGAAGCCACAAAAAATAGACAAGCGAAATGACTTACTGCCTATTTAACAGTGAAAAAATTTTGACTTGATCATCATATTTTGTATTTGTTTTTTAATTAAAAGGTTCATGTTTATATTATGGGAACTAATAATCATTTTTATCCCACATGTGCCCCTTTCACAATGTTTGAATACTCTAGGCAAGTGACAGTAAACAGGGCATTTTTAAACTGCTGATAGAAGGCATTTACTGTACTGATGTTTGTACCATCCTTATAATGGTGGATAAGTCATTCTCTTTAGAACTTTTCACTTTATTGTGATTATTTAATTGAATAATATATTAGTGTGAACTAATGATATAGATGGAAAAACAGAGTTTAAATAATATACCCAAGAGTAGGCAAACAACTCCTTTTGAAGAAAATTTCATTCAAGTAAGTGGTTGTGGAGAGCAAACAGATTTGTAATACAGTTGCTTAAATCATTGATGACAGAGACAATTGGAGTATCTGAGCAAAAAAAAAAAAAAAAACATTATCTACAGGAAGAAATTGGTGAGTACTCTAGCTCCTTCCAAAATGAAAGAGTCCATAATATAATACTCTATCATAAATCTCTATAATAAAGGAAACATATCATTGTGATTAGAAATGTACTATGCAAATTATAATCACATCATGAGATATTATTAGCAAAGTGACAACATGTGTCTTTGCAGTAGAAGAATTAACGAACTTAATAAACTGAGAAGAAAATGAATTAGTGTTTAATCATGTCTGATCGTAATATTTAAGTTCTTAAATGAATTTGTTAAATATTTTCATTCTTTTACTCAACAAATACATGCACAGCATTTGTTATATATCAGATGCAACACTAAGTACCATTGTTAGGACAAGGAAGCACACAAACTTTTTTTGTTATGTTTTACATTACTTTTGTGTAACTCCTCTGGAACAAATAAATTAAAGTAAGATCACACAATGATATAGGTGCTTTTGAAGTAACTAAAATAAAGTAACTAAAAAACAAAATGGTTTGACTTAGATTGGGTCTATGGAGATCTGCTGATAAGGAATTCAATCACAGATGAGAATGTAAAG
The DNA here is from genome assembly GCF_907164565.1 of Psammomys obesus. Classification (NCBI taxonomy): domain Eukaryota; kingdom Metazoa; phylum Chordata; class Mammalia; order Rodentia; family Muridae; genus Psammomys; species Psammomys obesus. The sequence goes on along the minus strand of NW_026596117.1, from coordinate 3,113,312 downwards.
ATTCCATAAACATGAGTTTCCGAGCATTAATATTTAGGGGGAAGAAACTTGATAGTCGAAGATTATAAGTCAGAACTGAAGTTTGGATGGATGCAGATACTCACAAAAGACCCAAACAGAAGGAAGGATGTAAAAATGGCAGAGACTGATTATAAACTCAGAATATTTGGCTAGTACTAATAATGTGAAAATATTGTGTTTACTTTTTCCTCCTAATATACATTGTCCAGATGTTTAAATGACTAAGAAACTCAGACTGTAAATCAATTATTCAGTGTGTTTTATTGAAAATGGACAGAGGGCTAATAAATAAATTAGTGAGTTTAAATTTAACCTTTAGCAGCAACAAAGACAACCGTTTAAGAAGACACCTCAGTGTCTTCTCGGTCATTTAAAAATGACCACAAATTTAGTAGCCTAAAATAATACACATTTATTTTCATGCAATCCTTGATATACTAGTACTAAATAGATAACTCCTTGTCTACAGTTAAGGTGTTGACAGGGCTAATATTTTTCTGAAGATTAAGAAAAACACTGCTTCTATACATTCTCCAACTTCTGCAGGACTCCAGTGGCTCTTAGTTTATACTTGTTTTCTGTTGCTCTACAAGTTGCAATGTGAGCCAAGCTTTCCTGACCGGGCCAAGTGTCAATTCTTCCTTTCCAACGTCTATCCTTTATGGCTATATTAAGTTCACTAAAATAATATAAGATCCTCTCCCTCTCCCACTCTTTGTTAATTACCCAACCTTAATTCTATCTTCAACCTTAATTCCACAATATTATATGATTTAATAAATCTGTAGTTTCCAGGGTTATCTTATGGGCATTTTCAGGGACATATTCTTGTCTACAAGTTCAAATGAGAGACAAAAGATGATTAGATTTCAAATAGAATTTAATGTTAGAATCAATGGAAATTATAAATGCACTGAACATATGTCAGAAAACAAACAAAAGAAACAATAAGATATACTTATCAAAGTCTTGGTCTAAGTGAGTAGTGGTGCCATAGGATAAGCAAATGTAATTTGAGAGCATCATCTGAAGCCATTGATACAAATTTAGAACAGTTATTACTTAAGTTTCTAGTTTTATTTAAATATAATTTGGTTTGAATGTTTTTTGAGTTGACAAGAGAGAACCTCTGCTTTCACTGGTCAGGACACAAGTAACAAAAAAAATAAATAAAAGATTTCACCCATGTGTGGCTTGGTAAATTTACATGAGTTTAACTGAAGTCACCGAAGAAGCAGGAGGAGTAAAATATTCCTTTGAGAACACAGAAAAGTTAAGAGTGGTTACACCACTGAAGAAAAAAAAAATCTTTCCCAAGTAACTCTGAAGTTATGAACATATTCTTGATGTGTGGTGCACCTCATAAAACCCTCCATTAACTCCATATAAATCTTGGTGATAACTGGAACTTTGTGTGACCTCTCCTCTACTAATCATCAATTGTCTATACAACCTTCAAAAAGGCAGGGTTCCCATTACCCACTCTATCCTACAGAGTAAAGGGTTCCAATAGTGTACATAACCTAACTAAAACTGCTGAAAATTCTAGAGCGCAATGACCATATCACTGCTGGAGGACATTGTTCCAGAATAATATTATATTGAGTCGTCTGCCATACATGCCATAACACAAGTAAATAAATTATTCTTCCTTCTTTATTATTTACTTGATCCTCTAATGGATATTTTATGTGTTTTCTTATGTAAATTTCAATTATTTGGTGCTTAACAAGAAGGTAATTTAATTTGGAAAGAAATGATGTTAGCTATCACTCATGTGTTTTGATAACGTAATGAGAAATCTACTTGATTTGCCATCTCATTTTAGTAATGCAAAGTGCCCTGCATAATCATGATGGAAGAGCTGTGGTCTGAGCAAGAAACATGCAATTACTCTTACTTTTAAAGAAAAAATTTAATCTTCAACGTAAAATAAATTCCCTATTATTAAATGAAACATGCAGATATTTTGACACTTAACAGCTCTGTAGAAAGAGATACGTTCTGTGATTTCTTTAAAGAACTCGTCCAGTATGTTAAAATCTAATAGTATGATCACTGATAATAAGAAAGATTTTACAAGTCTCACACTTAACTTTGAGAAAAATGCAAGTAATTTTTCAAATCAATGATAGGCAAGAAACTTCTGCTATGAGTAAAAATGATCATTTTTATATGGTTAACATTGTGGATTGTAGAACATCCTGATTAGCAATGGTAATCGATACACAGAATACTATAATCATGAAGTCTCCAGGGCTTGAAATAACCTGTGTCTTGTAGAGTTGATGGATGAAGACAATGTAACAGAGCAGTGCACAGAAGAATGCCCTTTGAACTTAGAAGTATATTTTAAGTGGTAGAAAGCTAAACAAAACCTTTAGTTTGCAGAGTTACTGTGCTATGATCATGGATACTGATTATTGCAATAAACATAAAGTCTCTTTACAACTTTGATTAACTGGAAGCAGTTTTCTGTGTACATTTGTTTATTATCCAGAGGCAATAAAATTTTATTTATTTAAGCTTAGCCATGGATGAGATAACTTCAGAAGTTCAACTACTTTCAGTGTATACTATTAAATGTTTTCCAAATTGTATGCTCTCGTTTTAAGTTAAATTGATTTTTAAAAATCAATGGTAACTCCATTTTTTTGACAGCTCTCATGAGGAAAATATTGCTGTAAATAAATTATCTCAGTAATTGGATCTATTTGCTTTACACGAGTTATCAGAGGAAGATCAGGGTAAAATTTTTAAACAGAACCTTTGCACATTATTTTTTGTATAATATATAACAAGATTTTGATATTCAGTATTTAGATATTCCATTCACACCCTCAAGTAGGTGCAGTCTCATGAACATTGCCACTGGTGATTACTCTGGCTAATATTCACCAGTCACATGCATAGACATATTCTTGATGACTTACCAGATAACCATCTCTCTCTGACACAAACTTGCACCATTCTGTACCCTCTTCAGAGCAACTAGCTCCCTCCTAGCAGGGCATCAGTGATTGATCCACATGCGTCTTGAAGTTCTATTTTCCTACCAAAAAGCCCGTTTTACTAGAGCGAATGGCATAGAACAATCGCACGCATCCTCAACTCTTCAAAGTAACAGTTTATTGATGGAGCAAGGTAGTTTCATCTTAATGTAATGATATGTTCCCGTGAGCACATGACTGGAAAACCAAATGGAAATGAATGACCAGGATTTCTCTGCCATGCCATGGTAAATGCTATAAGTCAGGCAATGTGCTAATTAATTATATTATATAAACAATATCACACTTCCTCTCATATGCAGTTAGTAAGGCTTATATAGTTAGAAACATACTCATGTGTGTAAACATATATGTATATATAAATATATTTGAAAAGTAGTAGCAAAATTGTGTAGGGAAATGATGTGCTATTTGTCAATAGGTACAAATGAGAATGTGAGAAATGAGTAAATAGAGGTATTGTGGAAACTTAGCTCTTTTATGATATATTTTCATTTAACACAAAGAAATATTCAAAAACAAAAATATCTAGTTTAAAGACAGAATCTCAACCTTGCCCCCCCACCCCCACCCCTGGAGATTTTGCTAATCAGCAATGGCAAGCTTGGTATTTACAGTGTATCCTTGCCTGGGGTAGAAATTATGGTAAGCCTTCTTTTCAGCTTCGCAAGTGTTCAGATTATAGCCACGAGTCACTATATTTAGTGAAAGTTGCAGCTGATTCTCAGAAATGTTCTAACTTCTTAACCTTGGCCTGACCTGTTATTTTTCTAATAAAATAATGTGTATTTTTACTTCTTTTTGCAATTTCAGGGTCCTTTTACAAACTATGAAAAAAAAAAAAACCTTTACTCACAATCCTAACAATGGGATATATATATCCTTTTACTTCACTTTTCAATCATTTACTTGTTCTGTTGATCAAGCATCAGATTACGTTTGGGTTGAACTGTGAAACATTTTCCCACACTAATGCATCCCTCACTGGTGCACCATATGGACACTTCTCTGCTGAATCCAGCCATCTGTGGACCAATGAATAAAGACACTCAGGAATGCACTATGGCAGAACAGAGAAATTTCAGGATGTGTGATATCCATAGATGAAGCCAAGGAAACAGGGAGCAAAACAGGGTGTGTGATGGAATACTGAAAATCTTATTCACTGTGAACTTTATTTTTATATGTTTGTATCTTTAAGTTCTATAAAAGAAGAGGTTTAATATAACATTAGCATTTAAGAATGCTAAACTTCATTTCAAACTAAAAGTTTAATGATAAGATAAAAATTAAACAAATTTGTCCTACATACTTATGAAATAGTTTTAAATTATTTATGGGTAAGATGATCAATCCTCACTCAGAAAGGCAAATGGGATAGACACTGAAAAAGGGAGAAAGCAAGAAACAGGACAGAAACCTACCACAGAGGGCCTCTAAAAGACTCTATACAGCAAGGTATCAAAGCAGATGCTGAGACATATTGCCAAACTTTGGGCAGACTGCAGGGAAGCATATGAAAGAAGGGGGAGATAGAAAGACCTGGAGAGGACAGAAGCTCTACAAGGAGAGCAACAAAATAAAAAAATATGGGCCCAGGGGTCTTTTCTGAGACTGATACACCAACCAAGAACCATGCATATAGATAACCCAGGGCCGTTCTTGGCATGCTGGATTTGGAACTATCTGTCACAGCCTTGAGTGCTCAGCACATGTGGTAGTTTTAATAAGTTTCACCCCAATAGATTCATGTGTTTGAATGCTCAGTCTACAGGGAGTATCACTGTTAGCAAGTATGGCCTTGTTGGAGTAGGTGGCCTTATTTGTAGAAGTTTGTCACTGTGAAGACTGGATTTGAGGTCTCTTTTGCCCAAGTTAGGCCCAGTGTGACCCACAGTCTCCTTCTGCTGTGGATCAAGATGTAGAATTCTCAGCTCCTTCTCCAGCATCATGTCTTCCTGGATCTTGCCATGCTCTCCACCATGATGATAATGGAATAAACCTCTGAAACTATAAGCCAGCCCCATTTAAATATTTTTCTTTATAAGAGTTGCCTTGATCATTATATCTCTTCACAACAATGAAAACATAACTCAGATGTTATGGATCCACAAACTGCATGCTATGCCTTCTCCTGCCTGAAATCTTTCACTTCTCAGTAAATCATCAATGAGTAGTAGGGCCCTTTGAACTCTTTTTCAATCCAGAGCTGACCATTAGGCAAGGCCTAACTTGTTACATAATTCTTTGAGTTAATATTGGAAAAAGAAAAGGGTTAATATTTATATAAAGAATTTCAGGGAAAATATTACTTAAATATTCGTGTTTTCATAGGCTTGGTTTAATATTCAATATCCAAGGTATGGGTGTAATATAATACTGGACAGGCTCAAGGGTATTTTTTGATTGATTTTATTTTATTTTTTTTTCCTAAAGAAATGTTCAATAAGTCTGACCCTGATCTCCCTGAACTTATATAAAGTTGGCTTTCTGGGAACTGAGTAAAAGTGAAAGAGCTCCCATCAGTGTTTCCCAGTATGCTTTGCTCGTGGTAAGTGTTCTTGCACAGATGATAGGATACTGATTCTAACCCACCTCACTACATTGCTGATCTCCATCTCTTTCATACCCAGAGCACTTAACACAGCTAATTATATAAAAAGATATTTAGTATGAATTAAAAACATGGGCATAGATCCCCATCAGTTCTCCAAGGAAATATATACTTATCAAATCGACTCACACTGGATTTTCCTAGAGTTTGGAGACTAAATTTCTGTCTTATAGTAGTTTATTCTCTTGCCTTAGATTGTTCTAACTTCTGCAAATTCATAATTTGTAATTTTGTGACACATTTTTTCTGATGTTTGAGTTTTCTCATTTTTGATATTTGTGTTTTTTTTGTTTTTTTTTTTTTTTCCTTATCACCTTTGACATTTACTTTGCTCTGTGGTATACTGATAGTCTGACTTTTGGGAGTTTTTCTATCTCTTTTAATATTGTGCATTATATACTTAGATAATCAATAGAGAAAATAAAAGAAAACGCTTGACTAGTTTCATTTTTTTCTGCTAAATATAGATTGTTGATTGGGTGTTTTTTATCAAAAGAAAAGCTGTAATATTTCCCTTTTTCTTAGGACTTATATTGAATGATTATTAATATTTAATTTTGATTCATATTATTAGTAAAGCTGTGGTTATTCTTCAACCTGTTATTTATCCATATAACCACACAAAGAGATTAGGATTTATATAATTAGCCTAGAGCACAATACTGAGAAATATTTACTCCATCCTCAACCTCCAAGCTAGTATAGTTTCCTCTGATTCAGATTTCCCACATTTTACTTGAATTGGTTTGTGTGTGTGTGTGTGTGTGTGTGTGTGTGTGTAATTTATTTTATTTTTTATATATAATTTTTTCACTTTATATCTCAACTGTAGCCTCCTCCCTCATCAACTCCGGTCACACCCTCCCTCTTTGTTCTCCCATTCTTTTTCCCTTAGTCCTCAGAAAAGGGAGATCTCCTCCCCTATCATCTGACCCTAGCCTATCAAGTCTCATCAGAATTGCCTACACAATATTCTTCTCTGGCCTAGCAAGGCTGCCCCACCAGGGAGAAGTGATCAAAGAGCACACAACAGAGTTCATGTCACAGACAACACCTGTTCTCCTCTCCAGCAAACTCATGTAGAGACTGAGCTACCTATGGGCTACATCTGAGCAGTGGGCCTAGGGCCTTTTCTTGCATGGTCTCTGGTTGGTGCATCAGTCTCCCTAGACTCCCTTGGGTCCTGATTTGTTGTCTTTATTGCTGGAGAGGATATGGAGAAAGGGGAACCCTCACTCCATTGCTGGTGGAAGTGAAAACTTGTACAATCACTTTGGAAATCAATCTGATTCTTACTCAGAAAATTGGGAATAGTGCTATCTCAAGAACCAGTTATACTACTCCTGGGCATATGCCCAAAAAAATGCTCCACCACACAAAAAGAACATTTGTTCAACTATGTTCAAAACAGATTTATTTGTAATAGGTAGAATCTGGATACAACCTAGATGTCCCTCAACTAATGAATACAGAAATTGGGGTACATTTACAAAATGGAATACTATTCAGTAATTAAAAGCAAGGAAATTATGAAATTTGCTGGCAAATGGATGAAATTAGAAAAAAATCATCTTGAGTGTGGTAACCCAGAAAAAGAAAGACATGCATGGTATTTCTTCACTTATCAATGGATATTAGCCATATAATGTAGGATAAACATACTAAAATCTACAGACCTAAAGAAGCTAAACAGCAAGGAAGACCTTAGGAAGATGCTCAATTCTCATTCAGAAGAGAAAACAGGATGGACACCGGAAGCCCTAGAAGAGAGGGAGAAGGACTGGAATCTACCACAGATATCCTCTAAAAGACTCCACCCAGCAGGGGATCAAACCAAATGCAGAGACTCACAGCCAAGCCTGGGACAGAGCATTGAGTGTCCATGGAAGAAGGCAGATATAGAAGGACCTGGAGGGGACAGGATCCCCACAAGGAGACCAACAAAGCCAAAAAAGCTGGGCCCAGGGAAAACTGCAGAGACTGATTCATCATCCAAAGACCATGCATAGACCCCCTGCTCATATGTAGCCTCTAGACAGCTCAGTCTCCATGCCTTTAGTAAGGGGTTAAAAGACAGTATCTGACATAAAAAAAAAAAAAAAAAAAAAAAAAAAAAACTCAGTTGTCTGCTCCTTGATCACTTACCCCTGGTGGTATAACCTAGGCAGCCCACAGAGGAAGAGGACAGGCAGTCCTGATGGGACTTGATAGTCTAAAGTCAGACAGTAGGGGAGGAGGACTTCAGTGGAGTAGGGGAGAGAGATATGGGAGGAAGAAGGAGAGAGGTTGGGACCAAGAGATGAGGGAGAGGATACAACCGGGGTATGTTTTTAATAAATTTTAAAATAATATAATAATAACTAATAATATTTAATAAATAATAATAATTTGACTCCTGAAAAAATAGAAATTATACTTGTAGTTTTGAATACTTTTCTTCCTCTGACTTAAAGGTAGCTGTTCAGTTCTCTCACTTCTTGTGATGCTAAGCAGTAGCAGAGATTCACAGCCTACGCCACCACTAATTACAAAAGGGAACATAACAACACCCTGAAGTGTTCTATGCCAAAGTGTGTTGTTTTATGCACTAGGCATTTTAAGTGCATTTCACCTTACTTATTTTCACCTTGGGGCAGATTTCTTGCAATGCAAGTCCACAGTCAATCTGTAACACATGCACCTATTTAAGGCATACAGTTCCTGGAGCCCACTGTGAACTTCCAAACTATCATCTTTGTAACAAGCTTCATAAAAGTGTCTTACAAACCCTTCAAATCCAAACAAAGGTAGAACTCCTGGGCCCCAAATTGAAATGATAGAAACTGTGGGGTAAACATTTAACACAAAAGTGAGAAACATCCCTCTAGCTTTCAGGTTGTTGGATTCCTATCATTGTATTTTCCACAGCAACCTGTGCTTTATGTTGTCACTGAGTCTTCCTTTCTGAACATCCTCTTTTGTAACTTGTTAAATATTACCTCCTATAAACTGAAATGTTATACAGCCAAGTGTGTTTAAATACCATTTTTTTTTCTCTAAAAATTTGTGATGGTAAAAAAATGATAGAATTTAAAAATCACCACTTTGAGACAATGACAGTAGTAATTTATTCTAACAATCAAGAGGTCTTGGTGCTATATGAGGATTAGATATACAATACTTCTACAGCATTAACGTGTTCTTCTACAAACTGTGCCTTAATTTATGGCTGAACAATAATGTTCTTTCCAATGGAAAAAGCTGGCGGCATCTTAACAAAGAGATTAAAATTAGGGGCAGAGCCAAGATGGCGACTAGCACACACAGTTTCTGAGCTGTGGAAGAGATAAAGTTCTGAGTTGATGAGTGGAAGAACTTCTGAAGCCAGGGAAACAACGGAGAGACTTTCTAAACAACAGGGAACATCACAGGAGGTGAAAACCTTGGTCTCGGGTCACCCAGGGACTTGTTTGGGGAAGGTGAGAAACGATCCTTTGATCTCTCGGCACTCCCCTCCCCCAGACCTCCCTCCTCCTCGGCACAGCAGACTCGCCTTTCTCAGCGCAGACCTAACTGCCTGGGGCCTGCAGCCACTGAGGCTGAGCCCCAAGTCCTTTATCGGCAAAGGCCAGCAGTACTGTGTCTTGGAGCCCCAGATTCGCGCGGCGGCTGCACCATCCTACCAGGGCCCGAGTCTGCTAGAAGCCATACTAGCTCCACAGGAGCGCCATCACTGACGGTACGGCCCGCCCAATCCCACAGTGACAGAGAATACGCTATATACTCACCAAAACCAGACAGAAACGCCATACAAGCTAGACACACCAGGCGCTGGGCCTCTGAAGCTTGGAGAGCACAGTGAAGAGACCCCAGGACTTCCCAAAAAGCATCTGGACTAGCAACCCAGTCTCCAGTTACAGCGGGACTTTCGAACCTGGCGGCAGAGCAGCACTGAGCTGGCGGGGCACATCAGCCCTCCAGTTTAAGACTAACCAGGGCCAAACCAGAGAACAGAAAGGCTGGTTACCCCGATTCCCACTGACGTGACCACCCTGAAATCTTCAGCTGCAGCAAGACCTCATAACCTGGCAGTGACAGCAGCACGGAACTGGCTGAGCACATCAAAGAAGCAGGGCCAAACCAGAGAGCAGAGAGCCCAGATACCGCGATCTCTGCCAAGTGACCTGCCTGTAAGTGAGTGAACCCTTGAGAATCTGCAGCTCCACTGATCCTGGGTTCTTCTAAAACAGAAGCCAGGCATCGAACCCCCTCCCACCCATATACCCACTTTGGGAAACAGAGGGGCACTTGGAACATTGAAGTTCCTGCTCTGTGGGTCTAATTGAGGAGTTAAGGCAGTTAATGCCAGAAACTGCACTGCGATCATCACTAGCGCCTACGACATATACATTGCAGAGCCCCTCCCACACACTCAAGGGTTCAACATTAGCCATCACTCTGTCCCTCGAGACACACGCCCACGCCCACTTACACACACACACACACACACACATATACACACACATGCACGCACGCTTGCATTTGCCTCTGTTTGCGCCTGCATACTTTCCTCCCACAGGTACAGCTAGTCCTCAGCACACGCTAAGGACACAGGACCTCTCTCAACTTCCTGAAGAATTCTCCAGACTCGAGAGAGAGACAGTACCAGTCTGATCGGCAGAATCCAAAAACAAACAGGGAAGGTCTCAGATAAGCCAATGGCCAGGGGTAGGCGAAAGAACACTTCCAACATAAATCAGGACATCATGGCTTCACCAGCAAACCCCAAAATCGATGGATACTCCAAGTCATCAGAAGCACAGGAAAATGACCTTAAAGCCATGCTTGCTCAATTATTTGAGGCTCATAAGGAGGAAATGAACAAATCTTTCAAAGAGTTGGCCAGTCAATTGGAGATAAAGAAAGAAGAAATAGACAAAACCCTTAAAGAAACACAGGCAAACATAGCCAAACAAATAGAGGCGCAAGTAGAGAAAAAATTAGTGGCATACAAAAAGGAAATGAACAAAGAAATAGAGTCCATCGTAGAGAGACAGGAATCCAAATTCAAACACATGGAAGAAATGGTGCAAGGCATGAAAACAGAATTAGAATCAATAAAGAAAACACAAAATGAGAAAACTCTTGAGCTGGAGAACTTGGAGAAAAGATCAGGAACCACAAAAGTAAGCATCACCAACAGAATACAAGAGATGGAAGAGAGAATCTCTGGAGCTGAAGACACACTTGCAGAAATTGATACTTCTCTCAAAGAAAAAGTAAAATCAGAAAAATTCCAATCACAAAATATCCAAGAAATCAAGGATGCTATGAAAAGACAAAATCTAAGAGTAATAGGAATTGATGAAAAAGAAGACTCCAGGCTCCAAGGTCCAGAAAATATTTTCAAAAAAATCATAGAAGAAAATTTTCCCAACTTAAAGAAAGAGGTGTCCATAAATATACAAGAGGCCTACAACACCAAATAGACTAGACCAGAAAAGAAACACATCACTTCACATCATAGTCAAAACGCTAAATCTACAGAACAAAGAAAAGATATTAAAAGCAGCAAGGGAAAAAGGCCAAGTAACATATGAAGGGAGACCTATCAGAATCACACCAGACTTCTCATCAGAAACTATGAAAGCCAGAAGGGCCTGGGCAAGCATCATGGAGACTCTAAGAGATCACAAATGTCAACCCAGACTACTATACCCTGCAAAGATTTCAATCAACATAGATGGAGAAAACAAAATATTCCATGACAAAACTAAATTTATGCAATATCTATACAGCAAACCAACCCTACAGAAGATACTAGAAGGAAAACTCCAATCCAACGAAAACGAATTCACCCAAGAAAACAGGGCATACAGATAATATCCCAACAAAAATGAAAAGAAAACAAGCAATGAAACAAGGTAAGATCATCGACTCCATTACAAAAGGAACTAACATGCATTGGTCAATATTATCTATCAATATTAATGGACTCAACTCACCAATAAAAAGACACAGGCTAACAGAATGGTTACGGAAACAGTACCCAACATTCTGTTGCATCCAAGAAACACACCTATGCAACAAAGATAAACACTACCTCAGAGTAAAGGGCTGGAAAAATGTTTTTCAAGCAAATGGTTCCAGAAAACAAGCTGGAGTAGCCATCCTAATATCTAATAAAATAGACTTTCATCCGAAGTTAATCAAAAAAGATAAGGAGGGCCACTATATTCTCATCAAAGGAAAAATCCACCAAGAGGACATCACAATTTTGAATATCTATGCCCCAAATACAAGAGCACCTACATTCGTAAATGAAACAATATTAAAGCTTAAATCATACATTGATCCTAATACCTTAATAGTGGGAGACTTCAACACCCCACTCTCATCAAGGGACAGATCAACCAGACAGACACCAAATAGGGAAATAAAAGCACTCACAGAATCCCTAAATCAAATGGACCTAATAGACGTCTACAGATCTTTTCACCCAAACTCAAAAGAGTACACCTTCTTTTCAGCACCACATGGAACCTTCTCCAAAATAGACCATATAGTTGGTCACAAAGCAAGCCTCAACAGATACAAAAGGATTGAAATAATCCCTTGTATACTATCTGACCACCGTGGACTAAAGCTGGACATCAACAACAACAGAAACAACAAAAAGCCGACACGCACATGGAAACTGAACAACTTACTACTCAATGACAGCTGGGTCAAGGAAGAAATAAAGAAAGAAATTAAAGACTTTCTAGAATTCAATGAAAATGAAGGCACAACATACCCAAATTTATGGGACACATTGAAAGCAGTGCTCAGAGGAAAATTTATAGCACTAAGTGCCTACAAGAAGAAATCCGTAACATCACATACAAAAAACTTAATGGCCCAACTGAAAAACCTAGAAAAAAAAGAAGCAGATACACCCAAGAGGAGCAGAAGGCTGGAAATAATCAAACTAAGGGCAGAAATCAATCAATTAGAAACAAATAAAATTATCCAAAGAATCAATGAAACAAAAAGCTGGTTCTTTGAGAAAATCAACAAGATAGACAAACCCTTAGCCAAACTAACTAAAAAGCAGAGAGAAACCATACAAATCAGCAAAATCAGAAAGGAAAATGGGGACATAACTACAGACACTGAGGAAATCCAAACGATTATTAGGTCATACTACAAAAGCCTATATGGCACAAAATTTGAAAATCTAAATGAAATGGATAACTTTCTTGACAGATTCCATCTACCAAAATTAAGTCAAGATCAGGTAGAAAGACTGAATAGCCCTATATCTCCCAAGGAAATTGAAGCAGTCATTAACAGTCTCCCCTCCAAAAAAAGCCCTGGACCAGATGGCTTCAGCACAGAATTCTACAAGACTTCAAAGAAGTACTAACACCAATTCTCCTCAAACTATTCCACAAAATAGAAATAGAAGGAACACTACCAAACTCATTCTATGAAGCCATAGTCACTTTGATACCTAAACCACACAAAGATCCAACAAAAAAAGAGAACTTCAGACCTATCTCTCTTATGAACATTGATGCAAAAATACTCAATAAAATACTTGCAAACCGAATCCAAGAACACATCAAAGATATCATCCACCATGACCAAGTAGGCTTCATCCCAGGCATGCAAGGGTGGTTCAACATACGGAAATCCATCAATGTAATCCACCACATAAAAAAACTGAAGGAGAAAAACCACATGATTATCTCCTTAGATGCTGAAAAAGCATTTGACAAAGTCCAACACCCATTTATGTTTAAAGTCTTGGAGAGATCAGGGATACAAGGCACATACCTAAAGATAGTAAAGGCAATATACAGCAAGCCTATAGCCAACATCAAACTCAATGGAGAGAAACTTAAATCAATCCCACTGAAATCAGGGACAAGACAAGGCTACCCACTCTCTCCATATCTCTTTAACATTGTACTTGAAGTCCTAGCCAGAGCAATAAGACAACGAAAGGAGATCAAGGGGATACAAATCGGAAAGGAAGAGGTCAAAGTGTCACTATTTGCAGATGATATGATAGTATACATGAGCGACCCCAAAGATTCAACCAGAGAACTTCTTCGGCTGATAAACACCTTCAGCAAAGTGGCAGGATACAAAATCAACTCAAAAAAATCAGAAGCCCTCTTGTATACCAAAGACAAAAAGGCTGAGAAAGAAATTAGGGAAACAACACCCTTCACAATAGCCACTAATAACATAAAGTACCTTGGTGTGACTCTAACCAAGCAAGTGAAAGACCTGTTTGAGAAAAACTTCAAGTCTCTGAAGAAAGAAATTGAAGAAGATCTCAGAAGATGGAAAGATCTCCCGTGCTCATGGATTGGTAGGATTAACATTGTGAAAATGGCCATCCTGCCAAAAGCAATCTACAGATTCAATGCAATTCCCATCAAAATACCAACTCAATTCTTTACAGACCTTGAAAAAAAGATTCTCAGCTTCATATGGAGAAACAAAACACCCAGAATCTCCAAAACGATCCTGTACAACAACAGATCATCTGGAGGTATCTCCATTCCCGATCTCAAGCTGTACTACAGGGCAACAGTCATAAAAACTGCATGGTATTGGCATAGAAACAGAAAGGAGGATCAATGGAATCGCATAGAAGACCTAGAAATAAACCCACACACCTATGAATACTCAATATTTGACAAAGAAGCCAAATCCATTCAATGGAAAAAAGACAGCATCTTCAACAAATGGCACTGGACCAACTGGATGTCTACATGCAGAAAAATGAAAATAGATCCATATTTATCACCCTGCACAAAACTAAAGTCCAAGTGGATCGATCTAGGACCTCAACATAAAACCAGATACTCTAACTCAGTTGGAAAAAAAAGTGGGAAACAGCCTAGAACTCATTGGCACAGGAGACAACTTCCTGAACAGAACACCAACAGCACAGGCTCTAAGAGCAACAATCAATAAATGGGACCTCATGAAACTGAAAAGCTTCTGTAAAGCAAACGACACTGTCATCAAAACAAATAGACAGCCTACAGATTGGGAAAGAATCTTCACCAACCCTTTATCTGACAGAGGGCTAATATCCAGTATATATAAAGAACTAAAGAAGCAGAAAAGCAACAAACCAAGTAATCCACTTAAAACATGGGGAACAGAGCTAAACAGAGAATTCTCGAAAGAGGAACATCGAATGGCAGAGAAACACTTAAAGAAATGCTCAACCTCATTAGCCATTAGGGAAATGCAAATCAAAACGACCCTGAGATTTCACCTTACACCCATCAGAATGGCCAAGATGAAAAACTCAAGTGATAGCACATGCTGGAGAGGTTGTGGAGAAAAGGGAACCCTCCTCCATTGCTGGTGGGAATGTAAACTGGTTCAACCACTTTGGAAGTCAATCTGGCGCTTTCTCAGACAACTAGGAGTAGTGCTACCTCAAGACCCAGCTATACCACTCCTAGGTATATACCCAAAATTTGATCAAGTACACAACAAGGACATTTGTTCAACCATGTTCATAGCAGCTTTATTTGTAATAGCCAGAACTTGGAAACAACCCAGATGTCCATCAACGGAGGAATGGATACAGAAATTGTGGTATTTTTACACAATGGAATACTACTCAGCAATCAAAAAGGAGGAAATCATGAAATTTGCAGGCAAGTGATGGGATCTAGAAAAGATCATTCTGAGTGAAGTATCCCAGAAGGAGAAAGACAAACTTGGTATATACTCGCTTATATAGACCTACAAGATATGATAGGCATGGTGAGGTCTGCACACCTAGAGAGGATGGTCAAGAAAGTGGACACAGGCGAGGGTGATTAATCCTCGTTTAGAAAGACAAATGGGATGTGCATTGGATTTGTGACAGGAGTCTACCACAAAGGGCATCTGAAAGACTCTGCCTAGCAGTGTTTCGAAGCAGACACTAGGACTCATGGCCAAACCCTCGGCAGAGTGCAGGGAATCATGTGAAAGAAGGGAAGTTGGTATGATATGGAGAGGATGGGAGCTCTGCAAGGACCGAACGTGTCTGGGCGCAGGGTCTTTTCTGGCACTCGGCCAGGGACCATCTATGGATGTAGCCTAGAACTTCTGCTCGGATGTGGCCCGTGGTGGCTCAGTGGCCGGGTGGTTTTCCAAAGTAAGGGGAACACGGCTATTTCTAACAAGTTCTCAAGGGCAGGCTGTTTGACCCCCCCCCCCCCGGGGGAGGAGCAGTCGGTTAGGCCACAGAGGAGGACTTTGCAGCCAGCCCTGAAGATACCTGATAAAACAGGGTCAGATGAAAGGGGAGGAGGTCCTCCCCTATCAGTGGACTTGGAAAGGGGCAGGGAGGAGACCAGGGAGGGAGTGTGGTGTTGGGGAGGGAATGAGGGAGCGGGATACAGCTGGGACACAGTTAACAAAATGTAACTAAAAAGAAAAAAATAATAACAAAATAATAAAAAAAAAGAAAAAAATAAAATTAATGTCACTGAAGACAGGACATTTTCTAGGCTGCATATACTCTGTGATAGGCCTATGTGCATATGCAAATGTATAGCCTGAGGTACGATAAGAGAAAACACAGGATAAACACAAAATGAGGTTTACAAAATGCCCATCATATAATCTATGACTATAATAAAAGATTTAGATTGGCTGAGGTGGGCTAGAGAGATAACTCAGAGGTTAAGAGCACTTGCTGCCCTTAGTGAGGACCAGGGTTCTTTTTCCAGCACCCACATGGTAGCTCGCAGTCACCTGTATCTCCAGTTCGAGGGGATCCAGGCCCCTTTTTTGGCCTCCGTCATCACTAGATGTGCCCTCGGTGCACAGTCAAATACAAAGTCAAAATGCTCACACTCATACATTAAAAAATGAATGAATTAAAAAAAAAAAAAAAAAAAAGACAGAGGTAACTGTCTAAGAACAGCGAAGTCACCTAATAACTGAATGGAATCTGTGATTCTGAACTGTTTTAAAGGATGTTCTTGGGGCGATTGCAAAAATGTGAATGTAATCCTTATGTTCAAAAATACACTGTGTTTTAAGACAAAAGATAAAGGACATGGCGAGTGTTAATTAGCAATTGTGTGTGAAGGATAATGGGAATCCTTTGTTTTTCTTTATGTTTGAAATTGTTTATAATTAAAGTAAAAAAAATGGTTGAGGGAAAAATGAAATGTGGTTCAGTTGCACAGTGGAATACTACTCAGTTATAATTGCTTTTGAATCATATCCAATGTCCAGTTCATTTCTTCTGATGTTTCCCAGTCCTCTCCTCATGTCTCCATCCCTACTTCCTCCTCTTTTCTCCCCACTCCTTACTGGAATCTTCCCACCCCTTTACTGCACCATTCTCTGGAATGCTCAGCATTGTCTGGTTGGCTTTTTTATTAATATTTTTTATTTTTAAATAATTATATACATTCGCTTGTATCCCAGCTGTAACCCTCTTCCTTTTTTCCTCCCAATTCTCCCTTCCCTTCTTCATTTCCTCCCTGCACCCTTCCGAGTCCACTGAGAGGGGGGTGTCCTTCTCTCCTTCCATCTGGCCCTAGCTTATCAGGTATCTTCAGGAGGGTTGCAATGTCCTTATCTGTGGCCTAGCAAGGCTGCTCCTCCTGGGGATGGGGGGCGGGAGAGGGGAAGCTCATTGAGCCAGACATTGAGCTCATGTCAGAAACAATTCCTGTCTCCCTTACTAAGGAATCCACTTTGATACTGAGCTACCATGGGCTATGTCTGAGCAGGGGTTGTAGGTTATATCCATGCATGGTCTTTGGTTAGAAAAACAGTCTCATAGAAAACCCCTGTGCCCAGATATATTTGGACCTTGTGGGGCTCCCTGTCCCCTCTAGGTTATACTAATTCCTCCTTCTTCATATGATTCCCTACACTCTGCTGAAGGCTTGGTTATGGGTCTCAGCATCTGCTTTGATACACTGCTAGGTAGTCTTTCAGGTGCCTTCTGTGGTAGGCTACTGTCCTGTTACTTGTTTTCTCCGACTTCCAATGTCCATCCCCTCTGTCTTTCTTGATGAGGATTGATCCTCTTTTTTGCTTATCTTCTTTTGGTGTACATATTTAAGTATGTTTATCCTATCTTATAGGTCTAGTACCCACTTATAAGTGAGTATATACCATGTGTCTCTTTCTGCTCCTGGGATATCTCACTCAGGATGATTTTTTCTAGATTCCACCATTTGCCTGCAAAATTCATGATTTCCTTGTTTTTAATTGCTGAGTAGTATTCCATTGTGTAAAAGTACCATAATTTCTTTATATCCATTCCTTCATTGATGGACATCTGGGTTCTTTCCAGGTCTGGCTATTACAAATAAAGCTGCTACAAACATGGTTGAGCAAATGTCCTCGTTGTACTTGAACATCTTTTGGATATATGCCTACCAGTGGAATAGATGGATCTTGAGGTAACACTATTCCTGATTGTCTGAGAAAGCGCCAGTTTGATTTCCATAGTGGTTGTACCAGTTTGCATTCCCACCAGCAGTGGAGGAGGGTTCCCCTTTCTCTACAACCTCTCCAGCATGTGTTGTCACTTGAGTTTTTGATCTTAGCCATTCTGAAGGGTGAAAGGTGAAATGTCAGGGTTGTTTTGATTTGCATCTCTCTGATAGCTAGGGATGTTGAACATCTCCTTATGTGTTTCTCTGCCATTCTATATTCTTCTACAGATAATTCTCTGTTTAGCTCCATACCCCATTTTTTAATTGGGTTGCTTGAATTATTGCCTTTTAACTTCTTAAGTTCTTTACATATTCCAGATATCAGCCCTCTGTCAGATGTTGGGTTGGTGAAGATCCTTTTTCAATTTGTAGGCTGTTGTTTTGTTCTGAAGACAGTGTCCTTTGCTTTACAGAAGCTTTTCAGTGTCATGAGGTCCCATTTATTGATTGTTGCTCTTAGGGCCTGTGCTGATGGTGTTCTATTCAGGAAGTTGTCTCCTGTGCCAATTAGTTCTAGGTTCTTTCCCACTTTTTCTTCTAACTGATTTAGAGTATCTGGTTTTATATTAAGGTCATTGATCCACTTGGACTTCAGTTTTGTGCAGGGTGATAAGTATGGATCTATTTTCATTTTTCTGCATGTAGAATCCATTTGGACCTGCACCATTTGTTGAAGATGCTGTCTTTTTTCCACTGAATAATTTTGGCTTCTTTGTCAAGTATTCATAGGCGTGTGGGTTTATTTCTGGGTCTTCTATTCAATTCCATTGATCCACCTTTCTTTTTCTATGCCAGTACCAAGTAGTTTTTATTACTATTGCTCTGTAGTACACCTTGAGATCAGGGATGGAGATACCTCCAGAGGATCTGTTGTTGTACAGGATTGGAAATTCTGGGTTTTTTTGTTTCTCCATATGAAGTTGAGAATTTTTCTTTCAAGGTCTGTAAAGAATTTTATTGGCTTTTTATTGGCAATACAGAGAACAAATGGTGGCATGTTTACACAAACTTCAGACAGGAGATATTTAAACATCACACTGCAATGTCTGTATTGGAACCAGATGGTGGGGTAGAGAAATCAGCGTTTGAATGAACAATTGTAAAGAGTCCACCAAATCATTATGCCAGCACATGATGGTAAAGGGAGTAATGCTGTTTTAATCACTTAAATATTTAAAAAAAAAATCCTTAAAAATCTATAAAGCAGTTCTATTCCTCTCAAAAAATACTACAGAGGCCTTCTTCAATAGTTTGATCAACAACCCCATTTAAAACCTTTTTTTTTTTATCATAGTGTTTACTCATTGGTGTTGTGCTTTTGTGTATCTAACCATGCAGCTCCTCACATTGGACGGCACCCGGGGAGAGCTCAGAAGACAACCTGCAGGAATCAGTATTCTCTTTCCACAATGTAAATTTTAGAGATCAAAATCAAATGTACAGGCACGGAAGCACGTGCTCTTATCCACTGAGCCACATCACAAGTGCATCAACTGCTAATGAGTGGTAATTCAATTTTATTTGATGAATAATTTAACTGAAATGAATAAAATATGGCTACTCACTACCCAAGGTTCATCTATCATTGCAGTATTGTTAACTATCATGTCACCTGTTACATATCATTTTTCATTAAAATTAATATTTGATGCATATTTAGCTTTTAAAACATAATAAGGAGAATTGAATTGGGTATAAAATGCCATTATGACATGTAAAATATTAATATTTTAATGCCTTTCCATTTGAAATTCATTGTCTATGTTTGTATTCTAATGAATCAATACAGACATGTCTTTCTACAGATTGACTAACAGGTTGTACATTTAATTAGTAAAGTCTTCTTGTATGGTTGATGGTGAGACAGTGCTTATCAATAAGGATATATCAACAAAAGTAAAAGTTCATTTTTCATCAGCATCATTAGAGATAATTTACATGAAAGGACAGTTAAGAGTATGGAAGGTATGATAGATAATTTCTAAAAATCATATGAGGAATAAAAATCGTATGAAGAATAAAATCAGTTAAGAAGCCTGTGAGTTAATAGAATATGAGTTGGGAAATGAAGGAATGTATAGTGTAGTTTTTAAAGAAATATGATTGATAATTTTAATTAGAGACAGACCTCTGAGCAAAGACCTAAACAAGCAAAGTAGGCACAGACACATGTTAGGAAGGGCATAAAGCTGTGTAGAAATTCTCTTGGAATTTTATTTTTATGTACCCGAGATGCATTGAGAAGAGTTTAGGAAAGGAAGGTTAAAGAGGAAAGAGTTTGTGAGAACAAGAAGGTGTGGAGTTCTTTTACCCTTGTTGACACTTCTATGTTGGCGTTTTACTGAGTAAAACAAAGATGATTTGAAATGTTTTCAACGTTGTTATGGCATGGTTTGACTTACATTATGTAAGTGTCACTGTGGCTGCTATGTTGAAATGGGATACAGGTGCAAGAATGTACTCTATGCAGCCGGTTAGCAGATGTAATGAACCTCTCGAAAGATGATGCTGATTTGATGAAGGGCTCCAACAGTGTTGATGGAGAATGTAGGAAAGTTCTATTCACACTGTATTTAGAGACAAGATGTGGGATAGGCTTTGGCATGTAAAACAACAAGATACCAAAAAAATTCCCTAATTTTAAAAATTAGAAGTGAAAGTGACTTGTGGTGCTTGTTTAAGTGAGATTCCCCACCCCCCAATAGTATGGACATTTGAATACTTGGTCCACAATTGGAGATGTGCTTTGGGAGGGTCAGGAAGTATGCTCATGTTAGAGGAAGTGTGTCACTGAGAACTGGCTTTGAGGCTTCAAAGCCTCCCTCTATCTGCAGTTACCTGTCTATATTTCCTTCTTGTGGTTGGAAGTTTGAGCTCTCAGTTGTTCCTGCCATCATGACTCAAGTTTGTTGCCATGCTTCCCCTCCATGTTGGTGATGGTCTTTTATTCCTCTGGAACAATAGATCTAAAATAAACCTTTATTTTATAAGCTGCTTTTGTCATGAGTATTCTTATCACAGTAATAGAAAAGTGATTAGAGCAGTTGTCATTAACTGATGTAAAAAAGGCAATGAAGTGAGATCTTTAGAGGAGGTTTAGCAAATCCAAGCTTGAATATTATTTAAAATTGGAGTTAGAAATTTTAGTGAGTTTCTAAGAAGCTACTTGCTTTTATATGTGTATTTGTGAGAAAGCTGAGCAGTAACTAAAAGTTTGGATGCAGTTCACTTATTGATACTATTTAAGACAATACTTTTATCTGAATTTACTGAAAAGTGAAGTCAAATAGAATAAACCCTTGATTCTTTATTCTTTCTATATTATAACAGTGGGTGAAAATTTAAGCCTCCAAGAACTCGCTGAAAAGGTGTGGTAGAATTTTAAAGTAGCAACATGGCTGCTCTAGCAAGCAATCATATCTAAAGACCTTTTAGGTCTGTGTGTTCTGGACGGAATGATGAAGCTTTAATTCCTCTCACAAACAATGAAGGTAAAGTTAGTCTGTAGAAGGAAACACCCATGTTTCAAAGGTGACATCTTATGGAGGGGCAGACAAAATTATGAATCAGAGAAAGATATGAGAGAATGAGTCAGAGATAGAATACTCCCATCTCTCGTGAGAACAGACAGGAAGGAGAAGCTACTTAAGAGCAAGCAGTACAGTAGAGTCAAGCACAGGCAAGTAGGGTACAATAGAGAGAGTAGAGAAGTCAACACAGTGGAGTGCAGTAGAGAGAAACAGTACAATAAAGAAAGGAGTAGAATTGAATACAGTAGAGTTCAGTGGAGAAGCCAGTACAGTAGAGTTCAGTAGAGTACTGAACAGTACAATACCATACAGGCAGTCTGGCGCAGCTCAGTTGAATGCATTTAAGTTCAATTGAGTTTGTGTCATACTAGCCCTCAGTTTCTAGGAATGTGATTTATTTGGAAATATACTTTTTAGTGATCAAATTAAAGATGGGTCTTCATAATAAATACTAATACCTTCATTTAGAAAAGCATTTAGATGCAGAAGTATACAACTAGATAGAAGAAATGAGATGATATAGAGCATTATTATATTTTTATACAACACAAAAAAAATTAAAATAGCAATGGAAATAGACTTGAAATGATTTTTAAAAAGATTTAATTAGTGGCTGAATGTGGTGGTGCATGCCTTTAATTCTGCTATGATCAGGATGTAAAGAGAATAAGTGAGTAAATAATTATGAAAATAAAATCAAATATAAATAAATAAAGGCAAATTTATAAAATAATTTCTGGGCAATATATGCAAAATATGCAAACAAAAATGCATGTTTCTCAACTTTCCTTAAAGGACAAAAGTGAGATTATCTTAAAATTTTTACCTAGAATTATTTTTTAATAATTATGAAAATCTATTATATCATACTGTAGACAAAATGTAATAAAATTAGGGCCTTCCAACAAGTTTTCCTCTATGAAACCATTATGCTTTGATATGGTTCAAGTTTCTCCCTCATCTACAGTATCATCAGCTGAATATACACTTTTATGCTTACATGGAAAAACTCAATTGTTTTCTCACTCAAGATCTTCTATGATCATTTCTTAGGTACTTCTGAACATTCTGTTACATGACTAAATCTTCTTGAGCTCAAAATTGAAATTGTCCTAAGCTGTAAAGATCCAAATCCTTAAATTAATAAATTAACAAATCTAAATTAATAAAGTTAGGATTTTATTGCTGTGTAGAGACACCAATACCAAGGCAACTTGTAATTGGAGATTTATTCCACTATCATTATGGTGGGAAACATTGCAGTGTGCAGGCAGATATGGTGCTGGGGGAACTGAGAGTTCTACATCTTGAACTTCAGGCAGCAAGAGGGGACTGGAATGCTTTCTTTTTACTGAGTAGAGGTTGATCATTTATATGAAACCTCAAAACCTTGCCTCCACAGTGACACACTTCCTCCAAAAAACTCACACCGACTTCAACTAAGCTACACCTCCTAATAGTTCCAGTCTGTATGGTCCATGCATTCAAATACATGAGTGTATTGGGGTAAAACCTAATCAAACCACCACAAATACATGAAGTTTCAATTAAAAAAATAATTACTATTGTTAATTAAACAGTTAAGTTTTTATTCTAGACCTAGTTTGATAAACGATCAGACATTGGCAGGTGTTATTTTATAAACCTATCAAGAGGAGGTTCCCCCTTCTTTCATAGGATTCCCTGCACTCTGCCCAAAGTTTGGTTATGAGTCTCAGCATTTGTTTTGATACATTGCTGGGTAGAGTCTTTCAGAGGTCCACTGTGGTAGGCTCCTGTCCTGTTTCCCGTTTTCTCCTTCTTCCAATATCTATCCTATTTGCCTTTCTGAGTGAAGATTGGCCATCTTACCTGGGTCCTCATTCTTGCTTAGCTTCTTTAGGTGTACAGATTTTAGTATGTTTATCCTATATTATAGGTCTAGTATCCACTTATAAGTGACTATAGACCATGTGTGTCTTTCTACTTCTGGCATACCTCACTCAAGATGATCTTTTCTAGATCCCACCATTTGCCTGCAAATTTCATGATTTCCTTGACCTGGAGAGGACAGGAGCTCCACAAGGAGACCATCAGAACCAAAATATCTGGGAAGATGGGTATTTTTCTGAGACTATTCATGGATACAACCTAGAACGCCCTGCTCAGATGTAACCCGTGGCACCTCAGTATCAAAGTGGTTCCCTAGTAAGGGGAACAGGGACTGTCTCTGAATTGAACTCAGTGGCTGACACTTTGACCACACCCCCCTGAGGGGGTAGAAGCCTTGCCAAGCCACAGAGGAAGACAATGCAGCCAGTCCTGATGAGACCTGATAAGCTAGGGTCAGAAGAAAGGAGAGGAGGACCTCCCCTATTAGAGGACTTGGAGAGGGTCATGAGAGATGAGGGAGGGAGGGTAGGATTGGGAGGGAATGAGGAAGGGGGCTACAGCTGGGATGAAAGTGAATAAACTGAAATTAATATAAAAATAAATAATTAATTAAAAATGAGGAGATTCCCAGAAAGGAGGAGTAAGGCCATGTTTAGAGGAGAAATCATGACTCTAACTCACCAAGTTTTGTGTTTTACTTGGCTGGTGGTTTCTGGGATCCTGTCCTATTCTGATGTATTGAAGTGATAGCCATCTGGGACTTCATTTTCTGGAAAGACACATAACCAATTATTTTACAGTATAAAGACATTATTTATGCCAGGCTTTTAGTACATAATTACTAATAAACGGACAACAGCTTGACATCTGAAACTATAGCTATCTATAGTTTCTATGTCTATGTATACTATATCTATATCTATATAGTATACTATATCTATGTCTATGTATGCGACCTTCTCTCTATCAGCTATGTAAAGCCATGGGCTAATCTTTACTACAGGCTTGTAGTGTTCGTCCTTAACTAGTCAATTATGGAGCACAGCCCCAGGTGTGGCACAAGGCTCTGGTTGTTCCAGGAATGTACCATTATAGTTTATCTGGAACTTGACCTTGTCAAAACCCTTTATGCTTGTCCTTCCTAGAATTCTCATTAAAATTGAATGCTAATAATGGTTCTGCTTAAGCTAGCAAATAATGTAGGGAATGTTAATATTAATCATGTTACTAGAATCCCTTACTACGCATGGGATAAACCTATTATAAAACATCATCAAATACCTAATTGGCAACCATAACCGCATTCTGATGTTCACATTAGGTTCCTTTCGCTGTTTTATTTCTAGATCTTTTTATTTAAAATGTATTTTAAAATCTGTCTTTTTAGGAGAAGATGCTTTGCAGCAACAGAAGAAGTATTGTTGTTTAAAGTGAATTTTTAAAAATAGAGTTATAATAAGTAAATGTAGCTCACTATGTGGGGACCTACGTAGGTAGAGCTCCTTACTCTATACGGCTTATGTGGAGTGAGATGTATTTCAACCATTTGCGCAGTACATTTTTGAAATCAATTAATGAAGGAAGAGAGCTTTCCCCAAGAACTATAATGATTCTTTACATCTATTGAATCCTATAACAGTTGCAGCCACAACTAGGTTTTTTTGTTTGTTTGTTTCCCATTCCAGGTATAGTAACTGGAATACAAAAAGAATTCTCAAGATGGTCCGCATGATGTAAATCTAGTAATATAACAACAATATATATTAGCTGAAATCAACCAAGATCTGAGTAAAGTGAGGACTACAATTTTATAAAATAAAGCTACTATATGTCTGCTGCTCATAGATAATCTAAGTTGTCAACAATTTCCAAGCATGTGTTACTTTAATGTGTCAGATTTTCTCCACACTTTTGATGATCAAATTAATGAGCTACATAGAGAGATACAGACAAACAAACAACAACAAAAAACTCTGAAGTAACCTCTGAATGGCCATTTTGATTAAAATGGTTTATCCCTCTGTGAATGCTAGTCACAAAAATTATGCTCTTGTTAAAAACTTTGCTTGCTTGCAAGAGTAATAAAGGACCAATATAAGAATTCATCTGCTCTAGCATAGTTTGGCCTGGCCATAAAAGTTAAAATTTTGCCTTAGATTATCTTGGTGTTATCTCCTGGTGTTCAATATCACAACAACGAATCATTTTGAATGATTGATCAGTGTGCACAGAAATTCACAGTTGCAGCTTCCTCCTCCTGGATATTATAGCCTGAGACTGCACATCTACAGATATCTATTACTGAAATTAACTATCCCCTTCCCATCCTATACCTAAGAAACACACTGAGGTTCTGAATTAGTGCAGTTAGAGAACCTCACTCGGTACTAGTTTCATTGTATGTGTATTTTGTGTCTTTCTTTTCTTCATTCCCTCACTGCCCCTACCCAAGCCACCAGGATGGAGCAAACAGAAACATAAGTAAGTTGTTCAGTACAATTACATTTTTTCTTATGTATTTTCTCCTGAGGTTTTACAAATTTACAGATATGGAACTCAAGAGATACTCGTAGCTGACTGTACTTTTTCACATTAGTTTCAAAGAAACTAATGAAGAAGATGAAGGGACTTGAGGAGGAGTGAGTGATCAGCAGGATTTAGTTACAGAAGACTCCGTCCCTTAGATAAATGGGGTATCCAGGTCTTTCAGAATAAGCATGTTCATCAGTTCAGACTTTAGTGGGAATTAATAGATCTACAGTGAATATGTCCATCTTGGTCATATATACATGAGAAATTGTCCTTTCATTCTTGGTTCTGTGTACCAAAAGAATGTAGAGGAATTCATACAACAGAACACTGGAGACCAGGCTCACTGCAGTTGTAGAACACTGCATTAGCTCCCTGTGACTGAACTGCTCCACACAACAGAGAAACCCTGACCCATTTAGTAAAGAACTATGAAGTTACAAATTTAGGAGATAAGCCTTCTTCTTACCTTTCCCAGAGGAACTTATTGACCTTCACTTCCTGTTGCCCAGTACCTCAGAAAAGCCTGATATTAAAGAACTTACAATGGATGATAAATTAGCAATCCTATTATCATAAGTTGCATCCCATTGACCACCAGTACAAGAACTTTGTCATATGTTGCATCTTCATCCCTCATGCATGATATATTATGGAGAAACTAATTCTTGAGAAAACAGGTCCATGGCTTTGTGATCTCATAGGACACTTGCAGGAAACACCACTGTTCCTTATTGCTTCCTTTTACAGGTATCTTAATAATTGAAGGAATTCTAGAGTTGTGAACTATTCATAAGCAAATAATATTTATTATTCTACTTTCGGGGTTCTTTTAATGTAGCAAAGATTTGATTTTCTTTGTTACTGAGAAGATTGTATGATAAACAGGCTGTGTGCATTTTTAAAACCACATTATGAGATAATAGATGGGTCTTTTCATTCCCCTTGAGTGTACAGAAGCTATTTCTGTCCTTCATCTGCATCATCAGTTCTAGCCAGAATTGTTGTTGTGACTCTCCCTAGGTAATAATCTAGCCACAGATTAGTCATTTTAACCAATAATCCAATTTAGATAGGACCACAATCACATCTGCTACCATTAGTCCATCCGTAATGGTCTAGATTAACCACACAGAGTTGTACTAAGTTCCTCTGCTTTTGTAGCTTGTCAATCTTAGTGTTTTAAGCAATCAAAATAATATTTTTGGTACATTCTTATATTCTTGCCTACAATTTTCTTCCTATTATTATTATTGCTGTTGTTACAATTTATTAATTTGTATCCCGGCTGTAGCCCCTCCCACATCTCCTCCCAGTCCCACCCTCCCTCCTTCCCTGCCTAAGTGCCTACCCTAGTTCATTGATAGAGGAGGTCCTCCTCCCCTTCAATCTGACTTATCAGGTCTCATCAGAACTGCTGGATCCTCTTTCTCTGTGGCCTAGTAAGGCACCCCTCTAGGAGAGGTAATCAGAGAGCAGACAACCCAGCTCATGCCAGAAACTGCCCCTGTTCCCCTTACTAGGTAACCCCTATGAAGACTGAGCTGCCCCTGAGCTACATTTGAGCAGCGTGGTCTAGGTCCTCTCCAGGCATAGTCCTTGGTTGACTTATCAGTCTCTGCAGACCACCATTGGCCCAGATTTTGGGGGATTTGTTTGCCTCCTTGTGGAGCTCCTGTTCCCTCCAGGTCTTTCTATCTCCCCCTTCTTCCATAAGATTCCCTGCACTTTGCCCAAAGTTTGGATATGAGTTTCAGCTTCTGCTTCAGTACAGAGACAGCTGGACCCACTCTGCAGTAGTTTTCTTTTTAAAAAGCATATTATTAAGGAGTTTT
This sequence comes from Psammomys obesus, assembly GCF_907164565.1. Lineage (NCBI taxonomy): Eukaryota > Metazoa > Chordata > Mammalia > Rodentia > Muridae > Psammomys > Psammomys obesus. The sequence continues at coordinate 3,085,445 of NW_026596117.1, read as the reverse complement.
AGCTTTTTGCCTGTATTTGTGTTTATTTCCTATGAGATTATGCTGTCTGAAGTTCGTAGAGAAAATGTGAGGGGTACGGTGGGTCATATGATAAAGACCCCCCACAATCTCTTAGTTTTGCATGCTTGGTCCTTGAGTGATGGCATCTTTTTTAGTAGAATTGGGAGATGCAACCTGAGTTCGGTATGTAAAACAACTAAGGGTGGGCTTTGGAAGTGTAATGATTCATGGCCTCTCAAGTTCACTCTCTGTTTCAAGTTTGCAGTCCAGGATGTGATCCCACAGCTTCCTGATCCAGCCACCATTCCTGCTGTTTGGTGCCATACTTCACCCAGATGGACTCTTTACCCTTGAAACTATGAAGCCAAGTAAATTCTTTCTTGCTCATGGTATTTTACCACAGCCAGAGAAAACTGGCTAGTACAAGAAAAAAAAATGAAATAATTTGTGTTATAATTATCTCACTTAATGACAAATGCCAGAAAGAGTTTACCTCATATTTTTGTATAATTTCAATTCGATGAAAACATAGATAACTTCTCATTTAAGGAAAAAAAATCATTATATGGAAAGATTCATACATTATGCATAATTGCATTTAGAGATATTTCAAATAAAGCTCAGGAGTATCTAGAGAAGAGGAAACAGCAGGAGGAGGAAGAGGAGGAGAGAAAGAAAGAGAGAAGAAAAGAAAAAACAAAGAGAAAGAAAGAAAGAAAGAAAGAAAGAAAGAAAGAAAGAAAGAAAGAAAGAAAGAAAGAAAGGAGAAGAAGGAAAGAAGGAAGAAAGGAAGGAAGGAAGGAAGGAAGGAAGGAAGGAAGGAAGGAAGGAAGGAAGGAAGGATAAGTTGAGTTACTAAGTTTGGTTTTGTGCAAAATTATATTCTAAATGCTGAGAATTAGAAAACAAAAAAATCTCTGTCAACCCTCCCCAGCACATCAAGTCACATCAGGACTGAGCATATCCTCATCTTCTGTGGTCAGGCAAGTCAGCACTGCCAGGGGATAGCAATCCAAAGGCAGGCAATAGAGTCCATGTTAGATGGGGGCTCTCCTTTCCTGGGGGAAAGTGGAGATGGAAAGGGGGTAGGAGAGGAAGAAGGAAAACCGGGAGGAGAGGAAGGAGTGGGAACCGTTGTGATATAAATAAATAAACTGAAAAATAAAATAAAATTCCTGTCCATAGGACTTAAATTCAAGTAACAGAAACAGAGTAAGCATACTAATAAACAACAGCAAAAGAGAAAATACATTATTAAAAATGATCATGGATGAAACTAAGTGATCAGAAGCCCTCCTGTATACCAAAGACAAAAGGGCCGAGAAAGAAATTAGGGAAACAACACCCTTCACAGTAGCCACTAATAACATGAAGTACCTTGGGGTGACACTAACCAAGCAAGTGAAAGACCTGTTTGAGAAAAACTTCAAATCTCTGAAGAAAGAAATTGAAGAAGATCTCAGAAGATGGAAAGATCTCCCGTGCTCATGGATTGGTAGGATTAACATTGTGAAAATGGCCATCCTGCCAAAAGCAATCTACAGATTCAATCCAATTCCCATCAAAATACCAACTCAATTCTTTACAGACCTTGAAAAAAAGATTCTCAGCTTCATATGGAGAAACAAAAAACCCAGAATCTCCAAAACAATCCTGTACAACAACAGATCATCTGGAGGTATCTCCATCCCCGATCTCAAGCTGTACTACAGAGCAATAGTAATAAAAACTGCATGGTATTGGCATAAAAACAGAAAGGAGGATCAATGGAACCGAATAGAAGACCCAGAAATAAACCCACACGCCTATGAATACTTGATTTTTGACAAAGAAGCCAAAACCATTCAATGGAAAAAAGATAGCATCTTCAACAAATGGTGGTGGTCCAACTGGATGTCTACATGCAGAAAAATGAAAATAGATCCATATTTATCACCCTGCACAAAGCTAAAGTCCAAGTGGATCAAAGACCTCAACATTAAACAAGATACTCTAAATCTGTTAGAAGAAACAGTGGGGAACAGTCTAGAACTCATTGGCACAGGAGACAACTTCCTGAACAGAACACCATCAGCACAGGCTCTAAGAGCAACGATCAATAAATGGGACCTCATGAAACTGAAAAGCTTCTGCAAAGCAAAGGACACCATCATCAAAACAAAACAACTGCTTACAGATTGGGAAAGAAACTTCACTAACCCTTTATCTGACAGAGGACTAATATCCAGTATATACAAAGAACTAAAGAAGCTGAAAAGCAGCAAACCAAGTAATCCAATTAAAAAATAGGGAACAGAGCTAAACAGAGAATTTTCCACAGAGGAATATCGATTGGCAGAGAAACACTTAAAGAAATGCTCAACTTCATTAGCCATCAGGGAAATGCAAATCAAAACAACCCTGAGGTTTCACCTCACACCCATCAGAATGGCCAAGATCAAAAACTCAAGTGACAACACATGCTGGGGAGGTTGTGGAGAAAGGGGAACCCTCCTCTACTGCTGGTGGGAATGTAAACTGGTACATTTTATAAATCTATCTGGCGCTTTCTAAAACAATTAGGAATAGTGCTTCCTCAAGACCCAGCTATACCACTGCTAGGTATATACCCAAAGTTTGCTCAAGTACACAAAAGGGATACTTGCTCAACCATGTTTATAGCAGCTTTATTTGTAAAAGCCAGAACCTGGAAACAATCCAGGTGTCCATCAATGGAGGAATGGATACAGAAATTGTGGTATTTTTACACAATGGAATATTACTCAGCAATCAAAAAGGAGGAAATCATGAAATTTGCAGGCAAATGGTGGGATCTAGAAAAGATCATTCTGAGTGAAATATCCCAGAAGGAGAAAGACAAACATGGTATATACTCGCTTATATAGACCTATAAGATATGATAAACATAATGAAATCTATACACCTAAATAGATAATCAAGAGAGTGGACATGGGTAAGATGATCAATACTCGTTTAGAAAGACAGATGGGATGTGCATTGAACATATGACAGGAGTCTACTGAACGCATCTGAAAGTCTCTAACTAGTAGTGTTTTCAAAGCAGATACAAAGACTCATAACCAAACCTTAGGCTGATTACAGGGAATCATATGAAAGAAGGGGAGTTAGTATGATGGGGCAAGGATAGGAGCTCCACAAGGACCAAATATATCTGGGCACAGGGTTTTTTCAGAGACTGACATTCAACCAAGGACCATGTATGGATATAACCTAGAACCTCTGCTTTGATGTAGCCCATGGTAGCTCAGTAACCAATTGGTTTCCCATAGTGAGGGGAACAAGGACTATTTCTAACAGGAACTCAATGACTGGCTCTTTGACCTCCCCACCCCCCAAGGGAGGAGCAGTCCTGTTAGGCCACAGAGGAGGACTTTGCAGGCGGTCCTGAAGATACCTGGTAAAACAGGATCAGATGAATGGGGAGGAGGTCCCCCCCCATCAGTGGACTTGGAAAGGGGCAGGGTGGAGATGAGGGAGGGAGGGTGGGATTGGGAGGGAATGAGGGAGCAGGATACAGCTGGGATATAGAGTTAATAAAATGCAACTGATAAGAATAAAATAAAATTTAAAAAAAAGAAACTAAGTGAAACACAGAGGTTTCAGTATCTAACCACTGTATTAAGTGATCTGAGTTTGGATGGATGGTTAAGGTTTGTCAATCTGAACTGTATTTAGAATCGCAGTGATAATGCTCTGCCCAGTTCACAAACACCAAAAGACCCAGAATAAACAGACCCCACTGTAAATACACGAAGTTCTTTTTATTGTAAATTACAAGCTGCAGCTTGGGCACACAACCCCCACAGCCAAAGTGGTGAGAGCCCAGCGCCATCCTCAGGTTAGTTGGGTGATTTAAAGATTCTGGTCCCTCCCAGTATGCCCAAGGCAGGGGCAATTCCTGCCTGGCAAGCATCTACTTGTCAAAATGCTACATTTTGTATTGATTGGCTATAAGAAGTTCCCCAGACCATTAATCACCTGGTGTCCCTCCCTAGGGGGATGGGCCAGTTTCTTAGCAACTGTATCTCTAGTGGGTGGGGAAAGAATACAGTAAGGTAGGTTCTTCCCGTCAGGGCATTGCTGGACTTCTCCACCCACCTAGTTCAGGTCTTAAACAATAGCTGCTGATTTTTAATCTTTTGGTCTCTCAATAGGAAGGAAGAAATTTATAGGAAGAAGCAATAAAGTGAAAACCAAGATTAAGGCAAACCTGTCTAACTGGCAAAGTTTAACAGATTAGTTCTTTTAAAGCAATGACTGTAACTAAAGTGGCATATCAGAAGCTCCATCTAAAGAGTTTTTACCTGTTTTTTTCATAAATTAAAAAAAAAAATGTAACAATCAGAAAGTGTTTTTTTTCTTTTTTATTTTTATTTAACTTTTATTAATTATACTTCATTCATTTTGTATCCCTCCATAAGTCCCTCCCTCCTCCCCTCCCAGTCCCACCCCCCCTTTCTGCATGCATGCCCCTCCCCAAGTCCACTGTGTTTTTTTTTTATGCAAAGAGTTAAAAATCTTAAGAGTTCATGGTTTGTAAAAGTGGGGGGAAATGATAATTTGAGGGTCAATGGAAAGAAAGGAAGTTAGAATGTCAACACAAATCTAAATTAAAGACAAAAATCATAACACCCAGAAGAGTATTTGAAAAATAAGAAAGAAGAATACAAAGAGAAGAAGGCAAAGAAAATTAGAGTTGGGAATTAGAATCAAAGAGCAAATAGACACTCAATATACATTTCCAAGACAAGCAAAAATGATAAAATGTGAGAATTCTTGTGGGACAAGAAGAGCTGTATCTATTTAATAGAAACTTTACATTTTCTGATCTAACTGAAATTGTTTTTTATTTCTCTGTAGCTGAAATAGTGTCCTCAGAAATTTGAAACTCCTCACTGTTTAAGAAATTGGTAGAGATATTCTGTGTTTCTTGCTTTGAATGCAATAATTATAACTATTGTTCAGGAAAGAAATAAAAATAAACAGGATGAAAGACTGATAGGTAAGAAAACCAGAGATAGGCCCAAATAAGCATACTTTTAAAATGTCAGTGGGTGAAATTTTTTCAGTAATTTGCTAGCTTCAAAAAAAAAAAAAAAGTAAACCAATATTCTGGGCCTAGGTGTCTTTTCTGAGACTGATACTCCAATCAAACACCATGCATGGAGATAACCTAGCACCCCTGCACAGATGTAGCCCATGGAAGCTCAGTATCCAAGTGGGTTCCCTACTAAGGAGAGCAGGGGTTGTCTCTTACATGAACTGATTAGCTTGCTCTTTGATCTCCTCCCCCTAAGTGGGAGCAGCCTTGCCAGGCCACAGAGAAAGACAATGCAGCCAGTCCTGATGAGACCTGATAGGCTAGGGTTAGAGAAGAGGAGGAGGACCTCCCCTATCAGTGGACTGGGGTAGGGGCAGGGGAGTAGATGAGGGAGGAAGGGTGTGATTGGGAGGGGTCTATGGAAGGAGCTACAACTGGGATACAAAGTGAATAACTTGAAATAAAATTTATAAAAAAGATTTTAAAAATATAAAGTTGACAGAAGATTCTTTTTCATCCAATTTGAAACAAAGGTTATTGAATACCTGTTATGCCTAGAAGTGAATATGCAGCTAATCTGTCCAGCTTCTAACAATTTAAACCCAATTGCTACTTTCTGTTCAATATTAGTCAAGACCAGGCTTCCTTAGGTACAGCGAATTTAAATCTGGTGAAAGAATTCATTCAATTCTCTAATTTGGGGCCTTCATCATTAAAAAATGCTGTTATGTTTTATTGAAGCTCACCATGGTAATTTCTTTACTTTTTGTTAAAAATGTCAGGAAAGGTTTTACAGGAAGTGCTTATGAATGACATCTTGTCAGACAATAACACCATTTTTATGAGTTCTACTGAACTTTTTATTTTCTCTCTTTTCAATAGTGTTTCAAACAGAAGAGTACAGGAACTATGACGCTTTGCATAAAGAATAACAGAAAAAGGTTCTATCATGACTACTTTCTCTGACAGGTCCTAAAATTTTAACATGAATCATTGTTTGATAGCAAAGCTGATATTTGAATGTTCTTATGATAAAGGCCAAATTATCTGTCGAACACACAACTTCTGTCCATTGCTCTTCAGGCACAATGGCCTCACATAGTCTTATATGGAAATTGCCTATTCATTGAGCCCAGTGAGTCCGATTTCGAGTTTTGTAGCTTCGAAAGTGTTTTCTCATGCCTCCTCCATGTAGTTGATTTACTAAACATTTTTCCGTTTCAAGATACATGCGTCTGCATCCTTATTATGATTACTATAACTTAAATTAATAAATAGAAGTGAACATATGTTAAAGAAGTAAAAAAAAAATACAGAAACCCAATATGCTGCACCAAAAGATTCTCAGCAACGACTTGAAACCATTTTCATTGTTGACTTTCATCTACTAAATTTTATCATTTTTTAGTGATTTATTTTACATATTAAAGATGGTTGATACTATAATCTACAGTATGTGATATTATGAACATCATCCCGAAGCTCATTACAAAAGATATTGCTATAATAGTAGTCTTCACTCTTCAAACTGCTTTCACATTTCAATATCATAGACACCATACAAGTTGTTCACAAACAATTTTCTTTTCATCACTATGAAATTTTAAGATTCAAAAACCTAAGGAAAGTTTATACAATGTTGGTACATGAAGGGGTATAAGGATGTGCCAATGATTTAAGACCCTGAGCCTCATTTGTATGAAATAACAAGCAACTTACACCATTCACCATATTTTTTCATTTTTTAAAGGTAAGCCACTCATAAATGGATATAGTTTTCACTTTGAATGTGCTGTTCTTCATAGGCACAATCAACAAAATCAGAACTCCATTGTTCTTTGTAAATAAGGAATTTGTTGATTGTCACTAGAAAAGTGTTTTATACATTCCCTCAAATTGTACAGGTGTAAAATTTTAATTAAACACTAGATACTCTCTTTCCTTAAAAAAATATTACATTCAAAGTTTTTATGCATTGTATAATAATGTATTCATCCCAGATAAATAGCAAGAGTTTATAAGTTTACAAGTATGTTTAAAATTCAAAAATAGGTTCGTCAAAAGACAGCATATCCAAATCTGAAATCTGGAGTAGAGAGGATGTTTCAGTGGTTAAGAGTACTGGTTCTCATTTTGGAAATCAATCTGGCACTTTCCCATAAAATTGTTAAAAGCTTTACTTTAAGAACCTACTATACCTCTCCTGGGTATATACCCAAAAGATGCTCCACCGTACAAAATGGACAGTTGCTAAACTATGTTCATAGCAACTTTTTTTCACAATAGCCAGAATCTGGAAACAACCTAGATGTCCCTCAAATAAGGAACTGATAAAGAAACTGTGGTACATTTACACGATGTAATACTACTCAGCTATTAAAAAGAAAGAAAACATGAAAATTGCAGGCAAATGGATGAAACTAAAAAAGACCATCCTGAGTGAAGTAATCCAGACCCAAAAAGACAGAGGCTATATACTCCTTATAAATGGATTTTAGCCATATAGTACAGGATAAACACACTATGATGCCCAGACCCAAAGAAGATAACTAATATTGAGGATTCAAGGAGGATGCATAAATCTAACTAAGAAGAGGAGACAGAATAGACAGAGGTAATGGCTAAAGATAGGGTACAAGGTAGGAGAGGGGGCACAAAGAGTTAAGAGAGTGGAGATGAGAGGACAGAAGGACTGTAGAGGAAAGAGAAACTGAGATATATCTGTGAGAAGCCAGAGACCTAAGTCAGAGTATGTTCCTGGGAGGATAAGAGGGGGCTTCCTAGTAGCAGAGGCTATAGAGACTGAAGAGGACACCCTCTATCTAGACTAATCTCCTAGCAGATGGTGTCCCCTACCCACAACCTACTCACAAAGTCATCTACCAAAATTTACCCTGCCTACAAAATGTGCAGTGATAAAGATAGAACAGATAGAGCAGAGATAGAGGGAATGCTAAACTAATGCCTGGTCCAACCAAAGACCCACATTATTGGGAATGCCAGCCCCTGACACTATGAAAGATACTTTGCTAAGCTTCCAGACAGTTGTCTTCTGAGAGGCTTTACCCAGCAGTGCCTCAAAACAGATGTTGAGATTCACAGCCAAATATTTGGCAATGTGTAGGGAGTATGGTAGAAAAGTGGGAGGAAGGAGTAAAGCTAACAGGAGCTCCACAAGAAGACCAACAGAGGCAACTAAGCAGGCCCCAAGGGAATTGCTGAGACTGAAGCACCAACTAAGGGCCATTCAGGACCTGGACCTAGGCCTCCTATAAAAATGAGAGCAACAGAACCAGAAAATTTGAACACAGGGGTCTTCCCAGAGACTCATACTCCAACCAAGTACCATGCATGGAGATAACCTAGAACCCCTGCACAGATGTAGTCTATGGCAGTGTAGTGTCCAAGTGGGTTACATAGTAAAGGGAAGAGGGACTGCCTCTGACATAATCTGATTGGCCTGCTCTTTGATCACCTTCCCCTGAGGGGAGAGCAGCCTTATCAGGCCACAGAAGATGACAATGCAGCCATTCCTGATGTGATCTGATAGACTAAGATCAGAAGGAAGGAGAGGATGACCTCCCCTATCAGTGGACTTGGGGAGGGGCATGTGCAAAGTAGGGGAAGGGACGGTGGGACCCGGAGGTGAGGAGGGAGGAGCTTATGGGGGTATACAAAGTGAATAAATTGTAATTAATAAAAAAAAATGTAGCTTCCAAGGGAGGATCAGTCCTGCTAGGCCACAGAGGAGGACTTTGAAGGCAGTCCCGAAGATACCTGATAAAACAGGGTCAGATGAAAGGGGAGGAGGTCCTCCCCAAGCAGTGGACTTGTAAAGGGGAAGGGAGGAGAAGAGGGACAGAGGGTGGGGTTGGGAGGGAATGAGTGAGCAGGATATAGCTGGGATACAGAGTTAATAAAATGTGACTAATAGTAAAAATAAATCTTTAAAAACCACAAAAAATAAAAATAAAAATGTAGCTTCATGTTGTCTTCTAGTAAGGGAAGTGGGAACTGCATGGAACATGGTCTCACTGGCTAGCCTTTTGATCACTTCCCTTTGGTGGGACTGCTATGCCAGACCACAGAGGAAAGGGACAGCTCTACCTTGATGCAACTTGCTGAGCTGGAGTGAATGGGAAAGGGAGCTTCCCTTTTCTGGGGGGAAAGGGAAGGAGTAAAGGAAGTACAGTAGGGTAGGACTGGGAGGAGAGGAAGGATGGGGCTACAGCAGGATATAAAATGAATAAAAGATAAAAAATAAACATCAATAAATAGAAAAATGAGTACTGCTTGTTCATCCAGTGAGTGGATCCACATTCAATCCCCAACACTAACATGGCAGCACATAACTGTTAGTAACTCCAGTTCTAGGAAAACTAATGCCTTTTCTGCTCTCCACATACAGAAAGCACACATTGTAATGCACAGACATACACACAGAAAACAGCACCTGTACACATAAAACAAAGTAAAATAAAATAAAAAATTAATTAAAAAATAATTTAGTCCCAACTCTTTTCTTTTTTTCTTTTTCTTTTCTTTTTTAGATTTCTGCTGATCAACATCAAGGGAGCTGTTTTCTTTTTTAAATTTTTATTTTTTTATATTAATTACAGTTAATTTACCTTGTATCCCAGCTGAGGCCCCCTCACTTATTCCCTCCCAATCCCACCCTCCTTCCCTCATCTCCTCCCTGCCCCTCTCTAAGTCCACTGATAGTGGAGGTCATCCTCCCCTTCCATCTGACCCTAGATTATCAGGACTCATCAGGCTGGCTGCAATGTCCTCCTCTGTGACCTAGCAAGGCTGCTCCTTCCTTGGGGGTGGGGACGTCAAAGAGCCAACCACAGAGTTCAGAAATAACATATTTCTTTGACTAGTTTTTAGTTGAGGGACATCCCGATTGGTTCTATTTTCTGACTATTGAGAATAAAGCTGATATGAATCTAGTTTATCATGTGTCCTTGTCCTATGGTGGAACATCTTTGAGTGGTATAGCTCAGTCTTGATGTAGAACTATTCCCAATTTTCTGAGAAATTGACAAAATGATTTAAGTGGTTGTACAAGTTTGTCCTCCTAGCAGCAGTGGAGGAGTGTTCCCTTTGCTCTGCATCCTTGCCCACATTAGCTCTGACTTGAGTTTTTGTTCTTAGCCATTCTGAGGAGTGTCAGACGGAATCTCAGAGTTATTTTGATTTGTATTTTCTTGATGACTAAGTATGTTAAACATTTTTTAAGTGCTTCTTGACTGCTAAGAGATTCCTCTGTGGAGAATTCTTTGTCTAGCTCTGTACACTGTTTTATTTTTAAATCTGCTATTTAGTTTGTTTAATTTCTTGAGTTCATTTTATATATTCTGGATATTAGTTCTCTGTGAGATCTAGGGTTAGTGAAGAACTTTTTTCATTCCATTAGGCTGCTACTTTATACATTTGACACTGTTCTTTGCCTTACAGAAGCTTTTCAGTTTCCTGACATCCCATTTATTGTTGATCTTAATGCCTGAATTGTTGATGTTCTGTTCAGGAAGTTGTCTCTTCTGGCAATGTGCAAAGTGATAGATGTGGATTTGTATTCTTCTACGTGTAGACCTGCAGTTACACCAGTACCATTTGTTGAAGATGCTTTTTTTTTTCTTTTCTTTTTTTTTTTTCTCATTGTAGAGTTTATGCTTCTTTGTCAAAAAACAATTGTCCATAGGTGTGTGGGTTTACTTCTCAGTCTTCAATCTGATTCCACTGATCAACCTATCTGTTTTTTGACTGCTTTTATGCCAAAATAATGCTGGTGCTTTCCCTTCTCCTCCTCCTCCTCCTTCTTCCTCTTCCTCTTTTTCCTCTTCCTCTTCCCCTTCCCCTTCCCTTGTCCTTCCCCTTCTCCTTTTTCTTCTTCTTTTTCTTCAACTGTTGCTCTGTAGTGTAGCATGAATTCAGGTATGGTGATATTCCAGATATTCTTTTATTGTACAGAATTCTTTTTATGAAATTTTTATTATACATATCTTTCACTTGCTCCATTAGAATTACACCAAGATATTTTATATTATTTGTGGCTATTGTGTTGTTTCCCAATTTCTTTCTCAGCCCATTTATTACTTGTATAAAGCAGAGCTGCTGATTTTTGCTTTTGAGTTAATTTTGTATCCAGCCACTTTGCTGAAGGTGTTTATCAACTGAAGGAGTTCTCTGAGTTTTTGGGGTCACTCATATATACTATCATATCATCTGAAAATAGTGATACTTTGACTTCTTCCTTCCTATTTTCACCTCCTTGATCTCCTCTAGCTGTCTTATTGCTTTAGCTAAGACTTCAAGTACTATATTGAATAAATATTAAGACTGTGTGGCTTCATAGAGGGTCTGCAATAATCCTTCTGTTTCAATTTTGTATAATAGTTTGAGAAGTATTGGTATTAGATCTTCTTTGGAAGTCTTGTAGAATTCTGTGCTAAAACCATAGGCCTTTGAGCTTCTTTTGGTTGGGAGACTTTTAATGAATGCTTCTATTTTTTTAGGAACTATAGGTCTATTTAAACTGTTTATATAATGCTGACTTAAGTTTGCTACATTGTATTTATCAAGAAAATTGTTTCATTTAGTTTTTTCCAATTTTATGGTATACAAGTTTTTGACTTAATACCTAATGATTCTATGGAATTCCTCAGTATCTGTTGTTATGTTCCCCTTTTCTTGTCTGATTTTGTTAAACTGGATATTCTCTCTCTGCCTTTTAGTTAGTTTTGTCTAAGGCTTTGTCTATTTTGTTTTTCTCAACAAATCAACTCTTAGTTTTATTTATTCTTTGTCTTGTTTGTTTACTTTGTTTTTAATTTATTGATTGTAGTCCTGAGTTAGATTATTTCCTGCAGTCTATTCCTTCGGGTGTGTTTGCTTCTTTTTGTTCTAGAGCTTTTAGTGTGCTTTTAAGTTGTTAGTATGACAACTCTCTAATTTCTTTATAAGGGTACTTAGCACTATGAGCTTTCTTCTTAGTACTGCTTTCATTTTGTCCCATATTTGGGTATGCTGTGCATTTATTTTCCCTGAATTTTAGAACGTTTTTATTTTCTTCTTTATTTCATTCTTGATCACTTGGTCAATGAGTAGAGACTTTTCCCATTTCCATGAGTTCGCAGGCTTTCTCTTGTTTCTGTTGCTGTTGAAGATCAGCTTTAATTATTGTGGTGTGATAAGACAGGAGGATTATTTCAATTTTCTTGTATCTGATGAGACTTGATTTATGGTTTAGTATATGGTCAGTTTTGAAGAAGGTTCCATGAAGCACTAGGAAAAAGGTATATATTATTTTGTGTTCAGGTGAAATGTTCTGTAGATATCTTTTATGGCCATATGATTCATAATATCTGTTTAGTTTTTGTCTAAATGATCTGCCCATTTGTGATAGTGGTGTGTTGAAGTCTCCTTTAATTAGTATGTGTGGTTTAAGCTCTAGTAATGTTTTTTTTAATGAATGTGGAGGCTCTTTCACTTGGGGCACAGATATTCAGAATTAAGACATCCTATTGGTGGACTTTTCCTTGATGAGTATGAAATGCCCTTCCCCATCTCTTTTGACTAATTTTGGTTCAGAGTCTATTATTTTAGATACTAGAATGGCTACTCCAGTATGCTTCTTGTGTCCATTTGCTTAGAAAATCTTTTCTTACTCTGAAGTAATGTCTGTCTTTGTTGCTGAGATGTGTTTCTCATATGCAACAGAATGATGGATCCTGTTTTGTTGTTGTTGCTGTTTTAACCTATTCTCTTATCTTGTGTCTTTTTAGTTGGAGAATTTAGTCCACTGATGTTGAGAGATATTAATAGCCAATAATTATTGATTCCTTTTATTGATGTTGGTGGTGAAATTATTTATTTCCTGTTTTAATAAGCATTTATAATTTTTGTTCTTGAACACTTATATATTTATAAATATATAGCTAGTAACAAACCATTAATACCATTTAGGTCACTTTTCTCATCAAATTACTAATAATTTTATAAAAATTGAAAAGTTGAAGTCATTCAGCATACTACTTCCCTATAAATACTACTTGCTGTTGAGACAAAAACCAATCCTATCAAAGAATAAACACATAGCACAGAGACAAGACTATCACTTTATTTGGAGTCAGAACTACTAAGGACATTTAAGGTAACTTAAATGGTAAAGTTTACCTTTAAATGGTAAACTTTAAAGGTAAGAAACAGTACTTGCTACATTGTTAATCCAATTTGGTGATTACATCTTATTTTTTTCTCATATTCTATTAGTAAATTGTTCTAGAGAATTAGTAGGTAAACTAATTTTTTATTCATTTGAGTATAGTAACAGTATGTTTAATTGTTACATTTTTTAAAATTCTGTCTTTCATGTATAAATATTAAAAATTAGAACATTTTACAACATTCTATCAGGAAAGCCATAGAAAATATATAATGTTTTGTTTCAACAATAAACATGGATATAAAAGAGTGTGCATGTGCCCATAATGTTATAGTGGAGTTCTTGACATGGGAATGAAACTATGAAATTCTTCTTCTTATACATGTTTTAGCTGTATAGAGAATAGCTATAATCACAATGGCCATCATACACTAGCAGGTTTAATTCCTTGCTCTCCAGTAGCTGGAACCACTTATGCTTTGCAAGGATAATGTTTGGATGTATTAAAGTAAAGACTGAAATGGATTGCAGACCCTTGAATTTTTGACATTTCAGAACCATGGGTTAGCTGTAAAGGATAGCTTCAAGTGGGAAGTGGAGCAAGCCCAAGGAAAAGATGTCTGTTTTAAGAAACAAAGATGGAGAGACAAGGCCATCTTTGTCTAAGCGCTTTGACATAGATCATGGACCTACAGTATTTTCAGTATGCCCTGCTGGATTTCTATCCTACTTTGGTAGAATTTTTGCTTCCTTATTCCCTAATACTTCACTTTTGTAATGGTAATATATATTCTGTGTCATTGTTGGAAATATGTGCTTCACTTTTTGATTTCACAGAAGTTTACAATTAAGAGATTATCTCAAGTCTGAGAAGAGACTTTGAATTTTAGGTTTTAAGCAGTATTGAGACTGAAAGAATACGAGGACTTTTGAAGTTAAAATAAATTAAATTTTCATTGTAATGAAGCCACAAGCCTACATGCATCAGGGAGAAGAATGTGGTGCTTTGAATAAGAAACTCCACAAGGAGAGCAACAGAACAAGATAATTTGAACACAGGGAACTTCCCAGAGACTCACACTCCAACCAAGGACTATTCCTGGAGATAACCTAGAACCCCTGCACAGATGTAGCCCATGGCAGCTCAGTGTCCAAGTTGGTTACATAGTAATGGGAAGAGGGACTGCCTCTGACATAATCTGATTGGCCTGCTCTTTGATCACCTTCCCCTGAGGGGGGAGCAGCCTTACCAGGCCACAGTAGAGGACAATGTAGCCACGTTTGATGAGAACTGATAGACTAAGATCAGAAAGGAGAGGAGAACCTCCCCTATCAGTGGACTTGGGGAGTGGCCTGCATGCAGAAAGGGGAGGGAGGGTGGGATTGGGAGGGGAGGAGGGAGGGGCTTATGGGGGGATACAAAATGAATAAAGTGTAATTAATAAAAAATTTTAAAAAAAGAATTGTTTCCAAAGGCTCATATGTTTGGGTACATGGAACCCTGTTTATGGAACTGTTTGGTTGGGATTAGTTGGTGTGGCCTTGCTGGAGGATATCTGGAATGTAAATATATTCTTTTATAAATACCTTTGGTGATAGTGTTTTATCACAGCAAATGAAAAGCAACTATTAAAGAAATAATATTTTTGTATTAGTTTATTTTCCGGTTGCTAGAGCAACCATTACAAATAAAAATACCCAAAGAAGGAAATGGTTCTGTTGTTCTTGATTGTTTTTCTTTGTTTTGTGTTATTTTATTTTTTTCAAAATGGCTTCTTATACAATATATGCTGATTATAGGTTTCTCTCCCTCTTCTTTTCCCAGTTTTTCCCCCACTTTTCCTCCCTTTTGATAATACTTCATGTCTATCTCCTTAGGAAAAAAAAATGCTTCTAATAGATAACAAACCAATACAAAAGATAAAATATAATAAGATGAAGCAAACGTTATTATATCAAAGTGGCATGTGATAACCCAACAGGAAGAAAAGACTTTTATGAGTCAACAAAGAGTCAGAGACCCACTTGTTCTAACAGTCAGGAATGTGATAAAAATACTAAGCTAAAACTATAATATATACAGAAAAAAACCTGACTCAGAAACATATAGGTCATGTACTTACTGCCTTAGACTCTGTAAGCTTATCTATGCCTAGCTTGGTTGATTTGCAGGGCTGTGTTCTCTCCGTGTTCTTAATCCCTTCTGACTCTTCAATATGGCTGATCTCAGTTCTGTACTACCATTACCCTAGCATATTATGTAGGCAGGGCAGACTGTATATCAAATATTTTATGGCAGGGCTGCTGTAAACATTCAACTTTCAGTAGTCTGCAGAGTATTTTGCCACTGCAAATATTCTAGAACATAGGGGGAAAGACTCCGTGTAGGCACCAGCTGTACTCCCCAGTGTTCAGTGAGTTGTGTAGATGATATCCTCAGCACTAGGGCCCTGCTGTCCATTTGCTGAGAGCAATCCTTTGTGTTAGCAATGACTTGTTTGATGGGAACCCACAGGCCAATAATTCTATTTTTTTTTGATAAAATAGTTTGTTTATTTTTAACAAACCAAGATAAAAGAAGGTTTTATTAAAGTTTGAAATCAGGCCCATAAAATAAATGGCAAAATATACAGAATGGGAAAGGTGAAGTCATTTTCTTATATTTCTTATTTAATAGAAAACATAGTAATGAAAAATAAATAATTCAATTTAATGCAACCCAATCCACAATTATTAGAAGGCTCAGCACGTAACAAGATATGGACAGTTGAGACTCCTTCTCACACATTACTTAGGAGTTCTCATTAGGATAACCTTCCTACATTCCAGGAAGTTTCTACTGCACGAGGTTTCCATACCATCCCCCAAATCTCCTGTCCAGTTCCAGCCATCTCTCCTTACACATGTTCTCTTCCACACACCCCAAAAAGACCCCTCTCCCTGCTTTCATCCCCCACCTACATTTACCCCAATTTTCCCCTAAAAGGAAGATCCATGCCCCCCCCACACACTAACTAACTACTATCCTATGAGTCTACAGATTATAGTTTGGTAATCATTTATTTATTAGCTAAGATCCACTTAGAAGCAAATGCATACCATATTTATATCTCACTCACAATGACATCTTTTCTTTTCTTTTTCTTTTTTTGACTTCAAGCCATTTGACTGCAAATTTCAAGATGTCTTTCTTTTTGTTGTTCTTTTTTAAGCTAAATAACACTCCAGCGTGTAAATGTACTGCTTTTTCTTTATCCATTCTTCTATTGAGAAACTTTTAGGTTATTTCCAGTTTGGGGCTACTACAAATAAAGCTGCAATAAACATGTTTGAGCCATTGTCCTTTGAGCATCCTTTGGGTATATTCCCAGGAGTGGTATAGCTAGATCTTGAGTTAAATCAATACCAAACTTTCTGAGAAACAGCCATATTGATTTCCAAAGTGGCTGTACTAGCTATCTTAGCTATCCTGGGTTTTTGTTCTTCCACATGAAATTAAGAATTGTCCTGTCAAAGTCTATAAGAAATTGTGTTCAAAATTTGATAGGGATTGCATTGAATCTGTAGACTGCCTTTGATAAAGTGGCCATTTTTAATTAATTAATCAATTAATTAAATTTTGCTTTTAAAAATTTTATTTGTTATTTTATTAATTACAGGTTTTTTTAACTTTGTATCCCAGCTGTAGACCCCTCCCTCATCCAATCCCAATGCCACCCTCCCTCCTTTACCTCCTTCCTTGCCTGTTTCCCAATCCACTAATGGGGTGGGTCCTCCTCGCCTTCCATCTGACTTTAGCTAATCAGGTCTCATCAGGACTGTCTACATATTCTTCCTCTGTGTCTTAGTAAGGCTCCTCCCTCCTTGAGGGGGAGGGCGTTGATCAAAGAGCCAGCTACTGAGATCATGGCAGAGACAGTCCCTACTCCCCTTTCTAGAGAACCCACGTGGACACTGAGTTGCCATGGGCTACATCTGTGCAGGGATTCTTGGTTATCTCTATGCATGGTCCTTGATTGGAGTATAGGTCTCAGAAAAGAACTCTGGGTCCAGACTTTTTGGTTCTGTTGCTCTCCTTGTGGACCTCCTTTCTCTTCCAGGTCTTTCATCTCCCCCTTCTTTCATAAGATTCCCTAACTCTGCCCAAAGTTTTAATATTAGTCTTAGCATCTGCTTTGATACCCTACTGGGTATCAAAGGCACTTTATGGTAGGTTCCTGTCCTGTTCCCCGTTTTCTCCATCTTACAATGTTCATCCCATTTGCTTTTCTGAGTAAGGATTCATCATCTTATGCGGTTCTTCCTTCTTGCTCAGCTTCTTTAGGTGTACAGATTTTATTATGTTTATCCTATATTATATGTCTAATAACCACTTATAAGTGAGTACATACCATGTGTGTCTTTCTGCTTCTGGAATAATTCACTCAGGATGATCTTTTCTAGTTCCCACCATTTGCCTGCAAATTTCCTTGTTTTTAAATGCTAAGAAGTATTCCATTGTGTAAATGTACCACACTTTCTGCATCCATTCCTCTGTTGAGAGACATCTGGGTTGCTTGCAGATTCTGGCTATTATGAATAAAGGTGCTATGAACATGATTGAACAAATGCCTTTGTTGTGTACTTTAGCATATTTTGGATTTATGCCTCAGAGTGGTATAGCTGGATCTTGAAGTAGCACTATTCCTAATTTAATGAGAAAGCAAAGATGACCATTTTTACTATGATTTTTTTTAAAAAAATTATTCATTTATTCACTTTACATCCCAATCATAGTCTCCTCCCTTTTCTCCTTCCAGTCCCACCCTCTTTGTCTCTCTCCCCCCTCCTCAGAATAGAGGATCCTTCCCTCCCACGTATTCATCTTAACACATAAAATCTTATTAGGACTGAATATATATTCTACTACAGTGGCCTGGTCAGGCAGCCCCTTCACAAGGAAGTGACCGAAAAGCATACAAGAGAGACTTTGTCAGAGACAGCTCTTGCTCCCCTTGCTGGAAACCCACATGAATACCAAACTGTCCATCATGTATATATGTGTTGGGCGACCTAGGTTCAGTCCAAATATGGTCCTTGGTTGCTGTTTCAGTCTCCTCAAGCCCCCCCCACACACCTGGGCCTAGGTTAGTTAGCTCTGTTTTTTGTTTGTTTTGTTTTGTTATATTTGTTTATTTATGTGGAGATCCTGTTTACTTCAGCTCTATACTTCTTCCCAATTTTCCTCAAGGCTTCCTGTGTTCTGCCCAGTATTTGGCAATGAGTCTCAGCATCTGTTTAGATTGGTTGCTGGGTGGAGCTTCTTAGCAGACACCTATGCTATACTTCTGTCTGCAGGCGTATTAGTAATAGTGTTAGGGGTTGGCTTTCTCCCATGGTATGGACAGGCATTGGTTGGATATTCTTTCAACCTCTGCTCTATCTTTAGCCCTGCACATTTGTAGGCAGGATAAATTTTGTGTCAAAGTTATTCTAGGTCAGTTGGTATTCCCCTCCCTGTACTTGGAGTCCTGTCTGGTTAGAAGGTAACATCTTCAGTCCTACCAATCCATAAGCATGGGGCATCTTCCCATTTTCAGATATCTTCAATTTCTTTCTTCAAAAAATTGAAGTTTTGTCATATAAGTCTTTTATTTGCTTGGTAATAGTTACACCAAGATATTTCATATTATCTGAGGCTATTATAAAAGTGTTGCTTCCCTGATTTGTTTCTTGGTCTATATTTTCATTTAAGTATAACAGAGTTACTGAGATTTTTAAAGTAATATTGTATCCAGTCACTTTGAGGAGCTATTCACTAGCTGTAGAAATTCCCTTGCATAACTTTTAGGGCCCCTTATGTGTAATATCATCTGAAAATAATGTTACCTTGACTTCTTCCTTTCCAATTTGTATCACGTTGATCTCTTTGTATCACCTTGTCAGGTTAATCTAGCTAAGAGTTCAAGTGCTACATTGAATAGATATGGAGAAAATGGACAATGTTGTCTTGTCCTGATTTTAATATACTTGTTTTGAGTTTCTTTCCATTTAATTTTATTTAGGCTATAGGTTTACCGTTAGTTACCTTTCTGTTTCTGTACACACCTTGTATCCTCAGTCTCTCTAGAACTTTTATCATGTAGGGGTATTGGATTTTGTCAAAGAAAGTTTGTGCTTCTGTTGAAATGATCTTTTTTTTCAGTTTGTTTTATGCTGAATCACATTTATTAGTTTTTGTATATTCAACCATCCTTGCATCACTGTGATGAAGCCTATTTGGTCACACTGGATGATACTTTTGATGTGTTCTTGGATTTTAAAATAGTTTATTGAGTATTTTTGCATCTACATTTATAAGAACACCTGTTCTATAATTCACTTTCTTTTTTTATCTTTGTCTGGTTTTGTGTCAGGATAGCTTTGGCCTCATGAAATGAATTGGGCAATCTTTCTTCTATTTCTATTTTGTGGAATAATTTTAGGCATATTGATATTTACTTTGAAAGTCTGGTAAAATTCTATGTTATAACCATCTGACACTGAGCTTTAATTGGTTGTGAGAATTTTAATGACTTCTATTTTACTAAGAGTATAGATCTATTAAAATTGTTCATTTGATTTTGATTTAAATTTGGCAAGTAGTAACTTTTGAGAAAACTATTCATTTCTTTTAGATTTTCTAATTTGGTTAAGTACACGTTTTTAAAGTATGTCTTTACGATTTTCTGAATTTCCCAGACATCTGTTATTATGCCTCTCTTTTTGTTTCTAATTTTTTGGAGGTATTCTCTCTGAGTGTTTTCACTAGTTAGGATAACGGTTTGTCTATTGTGTTGATTTTCTTTCAAAGAACCAACTATCTGTTTCATTGATTCTTTGTATTGTTCTTTTATTGATTTTAGCACCAAGTTTCATTGTTTTTTTTCTTTTTTTTTCCATTTAATCTTCTTGGGTATGATTGCTTCTGTTTGTTTCTAGAGTTTTCTGATATGCTGTCAGATTGCTAATATGAGATATCTTTATTTTCTAATGTAGTCATCTGGTGCTATAGACTTTTGCTTTAGCACTATTTTCATTGTGTCCCATAAGTTTGGGGCATTGATTCTAGAAAGTCTTTAATCTATATCTGTCTCAACCCATTTTTCATTCTGTATAGAGTTGTTCAGTTCCCTTGGGTTGGCAAGATTTCTATTGTTTCTGTTGTTGTTAATATCTAGCTTTAATCGGTTTTGATCTGACAGGATGCAGGGAGATATTTTAGTTTTCTTGTATCTATAGAGACTTGTACTCTGTTCAACACTTTCAGGTGTCAGTTTTGGAGAAAGTTCTATGAGATGTAGAGACGATCTGTTTACATTTTTATATGATACATTTTGTGCATCCCGTCACTGTAGCAGGTGCACGAGGCAGTTAATTGCTCATATTACACTTGTACTAAAGAGACGGAGATGAGTGTTCAGACTACTTCTTTTTTTCTATTCAGTCTAAGACTCTTGCCCATGCAGTAGTGCTGTCCATATTTTGTTCACTTAAGACAGGATAATATTTTTTAAAATAGTTTAAATGGAGAAGATTTTCATGGAAGTAAAATGCTCTTCTGAGGAGCCATAGGTTATTGAACAGAAATATCAGTATCTGTGTAGGATATGACTGTAAAAGTTAAAGGCTAACGAGGCCCTAGTTGCCTTCACAATAATTCAGGCTACAGCCATTGCTCTTGTTGCTCACCAGAATGTTGTAGTTAGACCCTATTAATAAATTAACCACACACATTGGTCATAGTGCATGAAGAAATCAATCAGGAAATGAACTGGTATCGTTGTCGTTGTGGGTTCACTTTCAGGTGTCAGAAGATGCTACAACAGCAACCGAGGGGAAATAGTCATGCAGCCTCATACAGCTGTCAGTTACAATAATGTCTGGCCTGGCAAGATTTATTCATAGGTGCCATAGATTATGATCATGGCCAAAAAGTTAAAAGAAATGGGTTTTAGTACTAGAATGAGACAGACATCTCTAGTGAGTGGATGATTTATATTGACACTGTTAATATTTACAAGGACTTTGTGATGTTACTTCTGGACAGGAACTTAGTTTGTAATGAAACCTATAAGTGGAACAAGTAAGTCATACATTTGAAAATTAGAGGAGCACTTTGAACTGCTAACATAAACTAGCTAACAATATTCATATGTCATTGATAATGAGATTACACAGAATTGTTAAGGAGAGAGCATAGTGTGGAAAAAACTTAGCATAGTCATTTGGAGAAGTAACACTTGTGCTATTTGCCTGCTAATAAAACAAAGTCTCTCTCTAAATGGTAGGCTTATCCATTTCAAATTTATCTTTTTTTTTTTTTTTTTTTTCACCGTTTCCTAACTTGTATTATACAGTGGAATTTGCAATGTAAAAGTAACAGGTAAGAAAGCCCACCCTGAGCAGGGCATGGTCCTCTCAGCCACCCCTTCGGAGACCGATGAGCTTGGAAAGTTTCTCACAGTTCTCGAGTTTCATCGACTCCGCTTTCTGCCGAAGTCGCTCATCTCTGTACAGCCCTGCCAAGTTGGTCAGCTCCGACTTTTGCTGTTTCTCCTTCCAACAACTTGTCTGGGTGTAATCGATATAATCTTTCTCTATTGTTTTCTCCAGGTCACGAAGAGAAGCCCCTTTGTAGGCCTTGTCGAAGTTTTTATCCACAAAGTAAGGCACCTGCAAGTTCTGCGTTTCTCTAGAAATGGTGTAGCCCAAGGTTGATTTGTAGAATAGGCTATATGGGGGGTTGGCAGCCAGCAGCTGAGTGATGGCAGAGATGATCACAATCACCAGGACTGGAAGCAGCTGAACAAACGCGGAATACGGCGACTGAGGTTTGTCTTCTTCCTCTCTCTTGTGTGTCTGTGTCCTTTCATGGCGGTGCCGCTTGCGGTAAAAGTGACTGTCATCTGTCACGTTTGAGAACATGTGAATATTTCCTGAAGGGAAATGTCCCCCGAAGAACACATTAAATAGTTCCTCTGGAGAGATGTCAGCTTCAAAATCTCTGTAGTAATGATAAGATCTGGCTCGAGGTGCAGTGAAAGTCACCTGCTCATCTCCATACGCATCATAGCGGAGTCTCTTGTCGGGATTGCTCAGAACCGCAAAGGCATTTCCTATTGCTTTGAAGGCGTCTGTTGCTCCAGGAGCGCAGTTCTTGTCGGGGTGAAACTTGAGGGCAAGCTTCCTGTAAGCTTTCTTAAGCTCTTCATCGCTGGCATTGCGAGAAACACCCAGAATTTCATAGTAATTTCTGCACTTCTTGATTCTTTGTACTCCAAGTAGCTGTTCCTCTGTGTAAGTGGAGTTCCCATCTCCCTGCCGGCTCTGAGTCCATTCATTCTCAGACTTTTTTTCCTTTTGTGCCTTCATGCAGTTACAGCAACCACAGGGATCAGGGCCTTCAGCTCGTCTGTCATCTGGGTATTTGTTTCTTCTGATTGCATCAATGTAAGTGGCCGTGTTTTGTAAATAGCTGTTAACCGGTCAAATTCTCTCAGTGGACTGACAGTTCTGTGACCTCGGGGACCCGCGTCTGTCAAATTCCCCCTTGGGTCCAGCGCTCCCCGCTGCCCAGAGTGGCCGCCATATCGGTCTTCAGTCAGCAGGTCCCAAATTTATCTTTTTATTTTATAACTTTTCAACTCTGCACATCTACTTACCCTATAATTACAAATATAGTTACAAAAAAGATTTTAGAGGCCATCAACCCAAAGTGTCCATTGGATTAAAAATTTGCCTAAAGTTGTATTTACTATTTCTGTTTGTGTCTGTTTTTTTTTTTTTTTTAATTGAGGACATTTCAGTCTCATTAGTGACATGTTTGGTGTGCCATGTTTTATACCTGGAATCTAGACAAGTTTTGATATAAAAGGAGGGTTGGGGAAAGCATAGCCAATTTTATATTCATATGCTGCTGAGAACTAATATGTTGAATTAGAAACACTGCTGTAACATTGTTTCTTTGGTTATCCATGACTATCCTGTCCCTATCAGCATTAGACATGACTCTTATGCACAATAATGTCTATGGATTAATATGAACAATACGGTAAGAGCAAAGTATATAAAAATGGCAAGGAATTTTTTTGTTTTATTCCTTTTGCTTATTTATTTAGTTTTTTTTAAATTACAGCTTATTCAATTTATATCACCACTCTAGACCTCTCTCTCTTTTCCTCCCAATCTCACCCTCGCTTTCTCATCTCCTTCCATGCCCCTCTCCAAGTCCACTGATAGGGGAGGTCCTCCTCCTCTTCCCTCAGACCCTAGTCTATCAGGTCTCATCAGGACTGGCTGCATTGTCTTCCTCTATGGTCTGGTAAGGCTGCTCCCCCAGCAAGGGGAGGTGATCAAAGAGCCAGCCAGTGAGTTCATGTCAGAGACATGAAAGACTCTACCCAGCAAGGTATCAAAACAGATGCTGAGATGCATAGCCAAACTTGGACACAGTGCAGGGAATCTTTTGAAAGAAGGGGGGAGGTAGAAAGACCTGGAGGGGCAAGAGCTCCACAAGGAGAGCAACAGATCCAAAATTCTGGGCACAGGGATCTTTTCTGAGACTAATACTCCAACCAAACACCATGAATGGAGATAACCTAGAACCCCTGCACAGATGCAGCCCATGGCAGTTCAGTCTCCAAGTGTGTTCCCTAGTAATGGCAAGGAACTATCAATACTGTTTCAGTTGAAGTGAAAGAAGGTCACTAGACCCTCAACTTAGATTATAATCAAATTAATATTTCCTAGTATCACATGGTCTGTATCTGTGTGGTATGTATGTGTGTGTGTGGTATAGTACAGAAGAAGTAGAAGATTAACTCAATTTTAACTTAATGCAGTGTTCCATAACAGAGCTTCCATAAAGTCACCATCCATGATGGAATTGAACTTTGCAGTGATATAATTGTTATGGATCATCCAGCTTGTATACATTATTCTAAACCCAGGCTACATACCATATTATTTAAGTATACTATACAATTATACTACTCTAAGTAAGCTCAAGACACTCATTGTTTTATCAAATTGGACATGAGTATATTCCTTACCTTAGTTTGTTTCTTAGTTTGTTTCTGATACCCCATCTAAGGTGAAAGACATCTGTACAGATATTTTGAGAAAAATTAATAGAACAAAATTGAAGAAAAATGTGATACAAAACATATGTTTTTAAAGTACTAGAGATCAAAACATCTTGGGATGTTAAAAGTAAGAGTAAGATCAAACTTTTGCTAATAGAGAATAAGATTAGTGATTGACAGGCAATTTCAAAACCAAAATGATTGTATGGTTTCCCATAGCTGTCACAGCTTCACAACAGTGGGAATTGTAACATTTCAGAGAAGCCTCTAATTTTAAAAGATTTTCTGTCATTTCTTTTATTTTGTTGTATTTTACCTGACAGATGTATTTATTTTTATATGACAGGAATACCTTTATAGCAGTAATTAAAAAGCATAATGAACAGAAGTTGGCAATAAGATATTTTATTTTTAATTTGAAGCAGTGTTTTTTCATTACATATAAAAATATAAATATCCAATATATGTATAAATCAAATAGAACTTCTAATAAAATAATGTTATTTAGCCAGTATTATCTTATAGTGAAATCCACTCAATTTGTCAGTGTAAGGTTTTGATAGTGAAAAAAAAAAAATCTCAAACTTGAATTTTGCACAATAAGTTTGCCTAAATAGTTGCATAATTTGAGTTATCAACTCACTTTGTTTGATTAAATAATTCTGTTGACCATTTATTTCACCTTCATTCCTCTAAATGTTTAACATACACCACATTTTCGTGGCAACTGTGCTCTGTTCTGCCATTATCACACTGAAAGCAATGTGAATGTAGTCCCTTTGGTAAATGGTTAGCCTCGTTGATAGTGTTTACTATGGCTCTGTCATATACCCGAAGATACATAATATCACATACACAAAAATATTAAAGTGTCTTTTTCTGAGAACTCAATCAAAATAAATATATTTCAAAGATTACTTAGTTAAAACATACACTATTTAAGTATTTCATATTTGGAATTTTCAATATGCATTATACTATATTTGTGGGGTAGCCATTAAATTTAGAAGCTTAAGGGGTGTTGGTGAATGTAGGAGACATTTTCAAACAATTTAAATATTTACTGAATAAAGAATTGAGAACATCTTAGAAAACTAAATTTCATAATATACTTATGAAATAACAAGTGTGTTTGCCATGGTTTCATGGAATAGCTCATATCTTCCTGAGCCAAACATAAATTATACTATTAAAATCGACACAGCAGGCAGCCTGAGGAATGTCACATCATGCCAGTTTTGAAAGTAATATCAAAGAGGTGAATGAAGAAGATCATGGACAGCAGGCTCCATCACACCAGCAAATTGAGTTTAGAAACCAATTCCATTGGGGTGGACAGTAGACATGCATCTCCTTGGTCATTAATATAAGTGATATACTATGCTGATCTTACATTTATTCTAAAATAACAAAGCTCCATGTCTTCTCAGCATGTTCACCATAGCAAATGTACTTTAAAGATAACCAGATTAGGAGACATGCTACATATTGACTCATAATATATTCTTAAATTTAATTATATATATATATATATATATATATATATATATATATATATATATCAAACAATATATATATATATGAGTATTTGCATCATAGATTTATAAATAGTAGGAGGACATTAAAAATCTAAGTTGAATTGATATAATGAATGTGTGTGTATGTTTGTGTGTGTGTGTTTGTGTGTGAGAGAGAGACAAGATTAATTCTTCCTCTCTGAGAGAACAGTATAATTAAAATAAAACAAAATTTTATTGTTTGTATTCCCGATGTGAATATGATTTCTTTGTTATGTCATTCATCACAAAATAACTGATTAATCAAACTTCAACAATTATATTAGCTCATGATTTCAGATGTTTGTCTTACAGTTGGCTGGCTTCGTTTATTTAGGCCTGTGTAAAGACAGAGCAAAAGAACATGATGGAGAAAAGTTACTTCCTAGAAGGCAGAAAAGAGAGCCCGCAGGAAGAAGCTAGGAAATCTTCAAAGACAAGTCCCAGTAACCAACTGCCATCAGTCTGTTTCCCCATCCTCTTCCTGCAAGCAGTTGTGAACTAATCACTCACTGCTTAATGGAACCACAAGCTAAAGACTAATCCTACACCCTTGGACTTTCAAGTTTTCAGATGGAAATGTCCTGTATATCCAAACCATAATCATTTACAAACAACTTAATATTCTTTTGCTGTTGAATTCTTCTATGAAAAGAACTTTTTTTGTGAAGGTTAATCAAATGTGTACTTAGAGATAACGGCCAGTATTTGAATCACAGCTCCAATTGTTATAATTAAGATGTAGGGTAAAGCGCAATTATTCTGAATCTTTGGAATTTTCATCTACAAAATTTTATAAGTCTACTTTTTTAATTAAATGAACTAACTGATAGGTTATCTCCACCTATGAAGTGAGCCAGTTCAAGCCATACTGAAATATAAAGAAAGGTTTATTTGGGGTAGCTCTTGGGCAGGCACACCGTTCCTAAGAAAGGAGGCCAGGGAAGTTGCCATATAGAGAGAGACAGAGGGGACTGGGAAGAGAAGGAGAGAAAGAGCACACGCAGAGAGATGGAGAGAGAGAGAAAATGCCTTTTTATGTATTGAGGAGCCTCTGGGGAAGAGGAATCCTTATCCCCTGGCCCAGAAAGTAGAAGTAGCGAACTTCACCTTGTACATAGAAACTATCTACGGTGTTAACTGAAATATGAATTATATTGTGTTCTCTGTTATTTAGGAGTTTTGACTAAGTATAAAATACGCCTAAAATTACAATATAGAATTTACACAACAAAATAAATAACAATTGGATACATATTTGGGATTTGTATGTGAATACATATTCACAAGAACAATATGTATTACAAAATGCCCAAAGGGGGAGCAGGAGAATAGCATCACTAAGATAGTGGAGTAGAAAGATGTTAACACACACCTCAACTATCCCAAACAACAAGGAGGGGTAACTAGTCATCAACTAACACGCCTCGGAGACCTCAAACATCTATTAAAGAGTCCATGGTAACACAGTGGAAAAGCAGAAGAGAGAACTACATGGAAGTAATCAAAGTTGTCAAAATTGATGATGACATATCTAAAATTCTGGGTAGAGCCAGAGGCGGATGTTAAATTTAAGCAAAAGTAATGAGTATCTGTCCTAAAGTGGACACCGCTGTGGACCACAATAGTGTATTCAGCAGAGAATGCTGATGAAGTGTACCTCTCATTATATCACTTAAAATTTCTCCTATGGTGGGAGCAATGTCCCTACCCTACTGTCCATCTTCCAAACTCAGGTGCTATGGATGTTAATGATACCACCTATAAATCGTTTTATAATTTTTATTTTATTTTTATTAATTACAGTTTATTCACTTTGTATTCCAGCTGTAGTCCCTTTCCCCATCCCCTCTCAACCCCACCTTCCTTCCCTCTTCTTCTACTATTCCTCTCCCCCAGTCCAAAGATAGGGGAGGTCCTCCTCACCTTCCATCTGACCCTACCCTATCAGTTCTCATCAGGACTGGCTTCATTGTCTTCTTCTGTGGCCTGGTAAGGCTTCTCCAGGTCTGCAAGGTGGAGGTGATCAAAGAGCCAGGCCATGAGTTCATTTCAGAGACAGTCCCTGTTCTTATTACTGGGGAACCCTCTTGGACACTGAGCTGCCATGGACTGCATCTGTATATCTTAAACCATGGGAATTTCCATAACAAGCAGGTTGGCAATTTGAAACGTTGATCTAGGAGGACTCTGTCTTTAACAGAACTGCAGGGATTCAACAACTATAGATAGATAAGTACTACCCAGACACTATAGCAGTTAGAGCATGAGAGGGACAGGTCTCTATACTTGGAACTAATATCATTACTTCACTGAAACCATAGCTTCATTCTCTGTATGAATTCCTCTACACTAGCCTCTGTGGTGACACCACTATTTTGCCATTCATTACACACCAGTATCACTAATTGTTTAGCAAAGCAAGACCAGAGCCAAGAAAGATGTCTTTAGCCACAAATTTTCCTGCAGTAAAAAAAAAGAGATTAAGAAAAATTCAATAATTCTTGCCAACAAAAACCCCAGCCACTAATGCTACCACTCTGGACATCTGTAGCATTGGCAGTTGAAAATTGCTGTAGTCTGCCAACATCATCCTTGCATTGAAACTGAACAGCTGCCTTTACTGGTGTCTGACCACTGCACGCAGCCAACCCTTAAATGCTCTTCCATTATCTCATCATGGCTCCATATGGAAAATTCCTTTCCCAGTGAAAATAATTCATAAAATCTTGGAAAAGCTTATTTTCATCAAACCCACAGGCATCCATATAAGACAAGAACCATAAAAAAATTATCAAAGAAACATCACATCACTCCAAAACAGTAATCTTCAAGAGGCTAACCCTAAATGAGAGTAAACATATAGGTTGATTGATAAAATTTCAAAACACTTGTTTAAGAAAAATCAGTGGTGTTGAAATATGCATAGAAACAGTCTAATAAAATTAGAAAATAAGGCTGAAAGTATGACTCAAAGGTATAGCACTTACCTGGTATGATGTTAAGTTAAGCTAAATGACCCAGGACTGAGTCCTAGAATTGTCAATTTAAATAGAAAATCAGCAAAATATTAAAGTTAACTGTATCAATTTTTAGCATTTTAAAAACCATCTTTAAAAACTTGAAAATGAGAAAAAAATAAAGTGTCAATTACAGATATGATTGAGAAAAATGAATTTCTATGTCTGAGTACACATTATTTGAAAGTGTATAACCATCAACAGATTAAATATCTAATTTAGAATTTGCAAGGAAGAGAAAAGCAAAGTGAGTAAAAGAAATAGATAACGGCAGAAAAATTCCAAAACTTTGGGCAAGTGATAACTAACTGGGAGAGAATTGTGAAACTCAGAAAACATTCAAATAAAACTATATCAAGACAATCAGAATCAGAATCTGTCGGAAATCAGAGATAAAGTAAAAATTGTGAATGTAGCAAGAGGAAAAAAAGTAAATCACCCATAAGGGAATTATAGTACAGTTATCAGTTGATTTATTTTTCACTGGCAATTCATGGAAAATGCTGTTAAAAAAATATCCTGATAATAGTAAAATAATTTACATGACAAAGCCGAATGAAGTGTAGATAAAGATTCTCTTAGTCCCCAAAATAATCAAACAAAACCAAAGAATATTATGAATATTTTATAGTTCATAAGTTTTGATAAAGAAGCAAATATTGAAAGAGAGGAGGTCCTCTCCTATTAGTGGACAAGGGGAGGGGCATAGGAAAAGAAGAAGGAGGGAGAGTAGGATTGGGAGAAGATGAGGGAGGAGGCCACAGCTGGGATACAAAGTGAATAAACTATAATAAATAATAATAATTAATAAAAAAGAGAAAAAAATAAAAATTTTAAAAAAGTAAAGCAGGTGTTTATGTCTGTAATTCTAGTATTCAGGTGGGATGACACAGCAGAAGAAAATCTAAGATGGCTAAACTTAGTTTCAAAAAAAATAGAGAAGACAGGAAAGAGAAAAGAAAGAATGAAAGAGAAAGAGAGAGAAAGGGAGGATGGAGAGCAAAACGAAGAAGCTGAAAAGAAGATAAAGAAAGAAAAATGAGTAGGAGGACTATAGTAAAGAGTTGAGGGAGGAGGGGGAAAGAAGTAGTTGGCTCATAGACATTATAACTGGGTGGACTGTTGGTTGCTCTCTCTCCATTGGAAACTTAAATGGGTCCTTCTCATACATTGTGGCTGTTGGGCTATATCATGTTTATTATTATAATCTTTGGGTTCAAAGATTATCACGGTTGTATTATTTAACCTGCAATCACAAATAACAATACACAGACACCTGTTAGACATAATTGGCTTATTTAGTTTGGGCAGAGCAGATATTTCACTTACACTGTTTCAGTATCCTCACCAGCCATCTTCCAGCTCCAATCCAATGGACTCACCATAATCTTCCTCCAACTGGACTGTCTTTCATCCATAATCCCAGTTGTTTATACTTCTTCATCTGGGCCTTTTCATGCTATTATTGGAGTCTTTTCTCTTGGGCCATGTGAATTTTTCTCCATATTAACCCATCTTGAAATCCTCCTTCCTTCTCCCTCCCATAAGTCCGTTTTCCATTATCCTCTCTTGAACCCCCGAAGCCCAGGACTTTAGCCACGCATACGCCATTCTGCCCTGCCCAGGAATAGGCTGTTTAATTAACCAATCAGATATGTCTTAGTCAGGTTTCCCAAACAAAACTAGGTATAACCAGATCTTAAGTGCCGGTAGTAATACACATCAAACCAACCTCCAACACTCATACCATGAAAGCTAGTCCTCAGGGAGAAAGAATTCAGATCAGTTTTAACTCCAGACCCTCTGGGCCCTGTTTCTGAACTACATACTATCTTCAGCAAGAGGAATTTACCTAAGCTACAGGTGGAACAGTGGCACACATACTTTGTAACTGTTACAACCTGCTCAACAAGAATACCATGCTTGGTAATGGAAACTTAGCTTACTAACCAGTGCTAGTGAAACCATGGTTATTAGAGGGCAATCTGCAGTCAGTAACTCAATCAGTATGATCCGAACAACAGTCTATAAATATTTCCTTTACAGCCACATATCAATGGAGCCTTTACCCCCTCATCAAGAAGACTTCTTTTTAAGGTGAGAGACCACTGCAGAAAGCAACAACTATTGAACACTAAAAACTGTGGAGGCCATTTCCAATGATAGATCTACAGCCACTCCTACACCTAAGAGAGAGCAGAAGTACTGTAAGTGGCAGAGAGTAAGGACTTTTCTCTGAGATTTTTGTCTCATAGTGACATCAGAAGCAGGACACACACAGTGTAACCCAACATGGCTGCCCAAATAGGAGTGGTGTGAGGAAGATACAAGCAAACATGCCACAGTGCATGGTTCAAAAGGCTTCAAGGCTGCACAAGGTGCTACAGAAATCTGAGAAGAGGAAATGGGAAAATTATACCAATTTGTTGTCCAGTGTCAAATGGTCATCCGTGAAAACATAAGCCTAAGAAATATTGTATGGACTCGAGAGTTTATATTTGAAAATGTGTTCATGTATATAAATACATATAAGCATGTAATAACAACTAATGACAAAAAAGGTCATGGTTTGATGGAAAGGGCAGGGAGGGATATATAGCAGTGTTTGGAGGAAGGAAAAAAGAGAGAAATGTAATTAAAATATGGTTTCAAAAACAGGTGCAAGTAAAGAGGGGAGGATAGAAACAACAGAAACAAGAATATGAATAAAAAGATGAGGAGAAGGAAGGGGAAGAGATACTAAAGGAAATTATTTAAAATGAAAGAAAAACAAACTAACAAATATATGAAAATAAAAAAAAAATCTCACCAGTAAGGTAAGTACCAGGCAAATTTAGAATAAATTGTAGGGTAATTATCTGTAAATTTTTCCTATTTTAAGTATGAAGGTTAGGAATTAAAGCTTAATATATATATCGCATATGTAAGATATATAACACATTTAAAGAATATAAAGGATAAAACACAATTTGATTTAAAAAATCACCAGAGACATCATTTATCAAAGGAAGAGAAACAAATAGCTAATAACTACATGAAAAATATTCAAGGACATTGGTCATTAGTGAGGTGCAAATTAAAACTGTAGGAATGCAGGGCATCATCTCATATTCACCTGAACAGCTATTATCAAAGAGCTAGCAAATGCCAGAAAGTATAAAGACAAAAGAGGGCCATGTACAGCATTAGTAGGGAGGTAAATCAGGGTAACCACTGTAACATTCCTTAAATAATTAAAATAAAATAGGCATTCGCAATAGAAAAATAAACAAAGAAAACACGATTATGTTTGGAAGAAATACTGTTAGTTGCATGTTTCATGGGGTGCTATATTTAGTACGGCTAAGATGTGGATTCAAAATAAATAGTTACAAATTGAAAAATGAATAATTATAGTATGTTCTATCAGTCAACCTTAGAAACAAAGCTAAATCTAGATGAGGGGAATATAAAATAGGAGGGTAGGTGTTTTGATTAATGTTAATTGTCAACTTTTCTACACCAATATCAAATAAAACCCATGAAACTGGGCATGCTTGTGATAGATTTTTTTAATTTCTTAATTATTTTTATTAACCACAGTTTATTGACTTTGAATCCCAGCTGTAGCCCTGTCTCTATCCTCTCCCTGTCCCACTCTCCTTACCTCTTCTTGTCCTATGCCCCTACCCCAACCCAACATTTCTTTTTTTTTAACTTTTATTAATTACACTTTATTCATTTTGTATCCCCCCAATAAGCTCCTCCCTCCTTTCCTCCCGGTCCCACCCTCCCCTCCTTTCTGCATGCATGCCCCTCCCCAAGTCCACTGATAGGGGAGGTCCTCCTCTCCTTATTTCTGATCTAAGTCTATCAGTTCTCATCAGAAGTGGCTGCATTGTCAGGGTTCTAGGTTATCTCCACGGATAGTCCTTGGTTGGAGTATGAGTCTCTGGGAAGTTCCCTGTGTTCAAATTTTTTTGTTCTGTTGCTCTCCTTGTGGAGTTCCTGTCCTCCCCAACTCTTACTATTTCCCACTTCTTACATAAAATTCCATTTACTCTGCCCGTCAGTTGGTCATCAGGCTCAGCATCTGCTTTGACAATCTGCACAGCAGAGGCTTTCAGGGGCCTTCTGTGGCAGGTTCCTAGGTTGTTTTCTGCTTTCTTCTGGCTTTCAGAGGCCTTCTGTAGCAGGTTCCTAGGTTGTTTCCTGTTTTCTTTTTCTTCTGATGTTCATCCTCTTTGCCTTTCAGGACGGGGATTGAACATTTTAGTTAGGGTCCTCTCTTTTGCTTAGTTTGTTTAGATGTACAGATTTTAGTGGGTTTATTCTATGTTGTATGTTTATATGAGTGAGTATATACTGTGTGTGTCTTTTTGCTTCTGGGACAACTCACTCAGGATGATCCTTTCCAGGTCCCACCATTTACCTGCAAATTTCAAGATTTCCTTATTTTTCATTGCTGAGTAATACTCCATTGTATAGATGTACCACAGTTTCTGCATCCATTCTTCAGTTGAGGGGCATCTGGGCTGTTTTCAGCTTCTGGCTATTACAAATAAAGCTGCTACAAACATGGTTGAGCAAATGTCCTTTTTGTGCACTTGAGCCTCTTTTGGGTATATGCCTAGGAGTGGTATGGCTGGATCTTGAGGAAGTGCTATTCCTAGTTGTCTGAGAAAGTGCCAGATTGATCTCCAGAGTGGTGTACAAGTTTACATTCCCACCAGCATTGGAGAAGGGTTCCCCTTTCTCCACAACCTTTCCAGCATGTGTTGTCACTTGAGTTTTTGATCTTGGCCATTCTGATGGGTGTAAGGTGAAATCTCAGGGTTGTTTTGATTTGCATTTCCCTAATGACTAATGAGGTTGAGCGTTTCTTTAAGTGCTTCTCTGCCATTCGATATTCCTCTACAGAAAATTCTCTCTTTAGCTCTTTTCCCCATTTTTTAATTGGATTACTTGGTTTGCTGCTTTTCAGCTTGTTTAGTTCTTTATATATATTGGATATGAGTCCTCTGTCAGATAAAGGGTTGGTGATGATTCTTTCCAAAACTGTAGGCAGTCGCTTTGTTTTGATGACGGTGTCCTTTGCTTTACAGAAGCTTTTCAATTTCATGAGGTCCCATTTATTGATTGTTGCTATTAGAGCCTGTGCTGTTGGTGTTCTGTTCAGGAAGTTTTCTCCTGTACCAATGAGTTCTAGGGTATTCCTCACTTTTTTTTTTTTTCTAGCGGATTTAATGTGTCTGGTTTTATGTTGAGGTCTTTGATTCACTTGGACTTCAGTTTTGTGCAGGGTGATAAGTATGGATCTATTTTCATTTTTCTACATGTAGACATCCAGTTGGACCAGCACCATTTGTTGAAGATGCTATCTTTTTCCCATTGTATGGTTTGGCATCTTTGTCAAAAATCAGGTGTCTATAAGTGTGTGGGTTTATTTCTGGGTCTTCTGTAAGGTTCCATTGATCCACCATTCTGTTTCTATGCCAGTACCATGCAGTTTTTATAACTGTTGCTCTATAGTACAGCTTGAGATCAGAGATGGAGATACCTCCAGAAGATCTTTTATTGTAGAGGATTGTTTTAGAAATTCTCGGTTACTTGTTATTTCATATGAAGTTGAGAATTTTTCTTTCGAGGTCTGTAAAAAATTGTGTTGGCAATTTGATGGGAATTGCATTAAATCTGTAGATTGCTTTTGGTAAGATGGCCATTTTTACTATGTTAATCCTGCCAAGCCATGAGCATGGGAGATCTTTCCATCTTCTCATATCTTCCTCTAATTCTTTCTTCAGAGACTTGAAATTTTTTTTCATACAAGTCTTTGACTTGCTTGGTTAGAGTTACACCAAGGTATTTTATGTCATTTGTGGCTATAGTGAATGGTGTTGTTTCTCTAATTTCTTTCTCAGCCCTTTTGTCTTTTGTATACAGGAGGGCTATTGATTCTTTTTGAGTTAATTTTGTATCCGGCCACTTTGCTGAATGTGTTTATCAGCTGTAGGAGTTCCCTAGTAGAATTTTGGGGGTCACTCATGTATACTATCATATCATCTGCAAATAGTGATAATTTGACTTCTTCCTTTCCCATCTGTATCCCCTTGATATCCTTCAACTGTGTTATTGCTCTAGCAAGGACTTCCAGCACTATGTTGAAGAGATATGGAGAGAGTGGGCAGCCTTGTCTTGTCCCTGATTTCAGTGGGATTGCTTTAAGTTTCTCTCCGTTCAGTTTGATGTTGGCTATAGGCTTGCTGTATATCGCCTTTACTATGTTTAGATATGTGCCTTGTATCCCTGATCTCTCCAGTACTTTAAATATGAATGGATGTTGGATTTTGTCAAATGCTTTTTCAGCATCTAGGGAGATTATCATGTGGTTTTTTTCTTTCCGTTTGTTAATATGGTGGATCACATTGATGGATTTCCGTATATTGAACCACCCCTGCATACCTGGGATGAAGCCTACTTGGTCATAGTGGATAATATCTTTGATGTGTTCTTGGATTCGGTTTGCAAGTATTTTGTTAAGTATTTTTGCATCAATGTTCATAAGGGAGATTGGCCTGAAATTCTCTTTCTTTGTTGAGTCTTTGTGAGGTTTAGGTACCAAGGTGACTGTGGCTTCATAGAATGAGTTTGGTAATGTTCCTTCTGTTTCTATTTTGTGGAATAGTTTGAAGAGAATTGGAGTTAGCTCTTCTTTGAAGGTCTGATAGAATTCTGTGCTGAAGCCATCTGGTCCTGGGATTTTTTTAGATGGGAGACTTTTGATGACTGCTTCTATTTCTTTGGGGGATATAGGACTATTTAATTGATTTACCTGGTCCTGATTCAGCTTTGGTAAGTCAAATCGATCAAGAAAATTGTCCATTTCATTTAGATTTTCAAACTTTGTGGCATATAGACTTTTGAAGTAAGCCCTAATGATTGTTTGGATTTCCTCAGTGTCTGTAGTAATGTCCCCCTTTTCATTTCTGATTTTGTTGATTTGGGTGGTGTCTCTCTGCCTTCTAGTTATCTTGGCTAAGGGTTTGTCAATCTTGTTGATTTTCTCAATGAACCAGCTCTTGGTTTCATTGATTCTTTGAATTGTTTTATTTGTGTCTAATTGATTGGTTTCAGCCCTGAGTTTGATAATTTCCAGCTGTCTACTCCTTTTTGGTGTGTCTGCTTCTTCTTTTTCTAGGGTTTTTAAGTGGGCCATTAAGTTGCTTGAATGAGCTGTCTCGAATTTCTTCTTGAAGGCACTTAGTGCTATGAACTTTCCTCTTAGCACTGCTTTCATTGTGTCCCACAAGTTTGGGTATGTTGTGTCTTCATTTTCATTGAGTTCTAGGAAGACTTTAATTTCTTTCCTTATTTCTTCCCTGACCCAGCTGTCATTTAGTACCAAGTTGTTCAGTTTCCATGTGTGTGTAGGCTTTTTGCTATTTCTGTTGTTGTTTAAGTCCAGCTTTATTCCATGGTCATCAGACAAAATACAAGAGATTATTTCAGTCTTCTTGTATCTGTTGAAGCTTGCTTTGTGACCAACTATATGGTCTATTTTGGAGAAGGTTCCATGAGGTGCTGAGAAGAAGGTAAATTCTTTTGTGTTTGGGTGTAAAGTTCTGTAAATGTCTGTGAGGTCCATTTGATTCATGACCTCAGTCAGAGACATTGTTTCTTTGTTTAATTTCTGTTTTGTTGACCTGTCCTTTGTTGAGAGTGGGGTGTTGAAGTCTCCCACTATTAATGTGTGGGGATCTATATGTGGTTTAAATTTTATCAATGTTTCTTTTACAAATGTGGGTGCTCTTGTATTTGAGGCATAGATGTTCAGGATTGTGATGTCTTCTTGGTGGAATTTTCCCTTGAGTATGAAGTGTCCTTCCCCATCTCTTTTGATTAATTTTGGTTGAAAGTCTATTTTATCAGATATTAGAATGGCTACTTCTGCTTGTTTCTTGGGTCCATTTGCTTGGAAAGTCGTCTTCCAAACTTTTACCCTCAGGTAATGTTTATCTTTGTGCCTTAGGTGTGTTTCTTGTATGCAACAGATTGCTGGGTTTTGTTTACGTATCCATTCTGTTAATCTGTGTCTTTTTACTGGAGAGTTGAGTCCATTGATGTTGAGAGAGGTTAATGACCAGTGGCTGTTAGATCCTTTGATTTTGATGTTGGCTGTGTTCATAAGGTTGTGTGCTTGGCTGCTTTTTGTTTTGCTGTAGTAAGGTTAATTATTTCCTGTGTTTTCTTGATAGAAGCTAATTTTCTTGGGTTGTATTTTCCCTTGCAGTGTCTTCTGTAATGCTGGATTTGTGTGTAGGGTTTGTTGAAATTTGTATTTGTCATTGAATATGTTGTTTTCTCAGTCTATGAGGACTGAGAGTTTTGCAGGGTATAGTAGCCTGAGCTGACATCTGTGTTCTCTTCGGGTCTGCATGATATCTGTCCAGGCCCTTCTGACTTTCATAGTTTCTGATGAAAAGTCAGGTGTGATTCTAATGGGTTTGCCATTATATGTTACTTGGCCTTTTTCCCTTGCAGCTTTTAGTATTTTTTCTTTGTTCTGTATACTTACTGTTTTGATTATTATGTGGTGGGAGGATTTTCTTTTCTGGTCAGTTCTGTAAGCCTCATGTATCCTTATTGGCTTCTCCTTTCACTTGCGGAAATTTTCTTCAATGATTTTGTTGAAAATATTTTCTGGGCCTTGGAGAAGGGAGTCTTCTTTTTCCTCTATACCTATTATTCTTAGGTTTTGTCTTTTCATATTGTCTTGTGGACGGTCTGGTCAGGAATTTTTTGGATTTAACATTTTCTTTGACACATACATCAGTTTCTTCCATTGTATCTTCTACACCTGAGATTCTTTCTTCCATTTCTTGTAGTCTGTTGGTTATGCTTACCTCTGTAGTTCCTGTTTTCTTCCCTAAATTCTTCCTCTCCATTATATCCTCCTTTTGTATTTTCTTTAATTTTTCCAGTTCTAGCTTCAGGTCTTGAGTTGTTTTGTTTACTTCCTTCACCTGTCTGATTGTATTTTCCTCTTTTTCTTTTAGTTCCTTCAACTCTCTTTTTTTTATTTCTTTCACTGATTTAATTATTTCTTCTCTGAATGCCGCAAACTCTTTGGCTGCATCTTCCTGTATTTCTTCATGGATGGCCATAATCTGCTTGTCTTTATCTTCCTCCATTCCTTTACGGATAGCCATGATCTGTTTGGTTTTATCATCCTCTAATTCTTTACATATTTATATGTTTCCTCTATTATCCTCTTCATCAGCATAGATGTAAGGTCATCTTCTTGATTTTCTATTTTGCTGTGTTGTCCAGGACTGTTTGCCCCTGGATGGCTGGGTTCTGGAGATGCCATATTGCTCTGTCTTTTGTTGGTTGAGCTTTTACGCTGACCTCTACCCATTGGGCTGTTTTAGGTGTTGGCTGTTAGTTTCTGTGCTTCCTGGAGTCCTGGGGTAGGGAGAATCCCCTTGGCAGGAAGATGATTTTTCCTGAAGGAGTCCTCCTCTTCTTTTTGGTTATGGTCACTGTGCGGCCAGTGTTTCTCAGGAATTGCCACTGCTCACCTCAGGTGTATAGCCCTGAGTAGTAGCTGTGGTCTTTGTTAGGCAGTGGGGGGATCTCCTCTTACCCATAGAAGTTCTTAAGACAGGTGCCCCACTGCTGGGTTTCTCGTTATAACTTCAGTGAGCTGCTGTTGTTACAGTGTTCCAGGTACAGTCCTCTTGAAAAACCTGCTGATTCCCTAGCTGTGGGGTTTTCTCCCAACAGGGAAACTCAGTCTGTTATCCTGGAGCACACAGTTCTGTCCGGTAACATGAGAAGTGCACTCAGCAAGTCTCTGGGCCAGAGGCTGAGTGCTCTGCTCTGGGCCCGGAGAATGTGCACCTAGGTTGAGTTTTCACCTGGGGGTGCCGCTCTGGTCTGGAGGCTGGGTGCCTCAGTCTGGACCAGAAGCTGTGTGTCCCTGTCTGGGATGGCAGCTGCAGGCACTGCTCTGGTCCAGACGCTGTGGGTGCAGCCCTCTTGAAGGACCAGAGATTCCCACAGTTTTGTCAGTCTAACTAGGGATAACTGGTTGATCCTTGGCACAGTATCTGAGGGCTGCTGTAATGGCTCTCTGGCTTTTGTAGGTCTGAGGATGCAGCTGTGTGTCCCAGTGCCCTAGGGGTACTCAATAATGGAGGCTGAGCACAGCGCTCCTGCCTGCATTAGAAAGCTAGAGCCTAGAGTCTGTGTGAATCCAGAAAGTCTTTTGGTGCTGGGTGTCCTGAGCTTTATACCTGATGATCCCCTCCGCTGGGGTTTTCCTCCTGCCAGAGACACCCAGTCTTTGCTTTGGGGACCGCCGTTCTGTCTGTGATGGCGAGTAGAACTCACAGGCACAGACGCCCGCCCGCAGCTCTGCCTTCCCGGCCTTTGGGATCCTGGGCGTCTGTCTAAACTGGATAATTTTCCAGAGACCTTTTCGGGGTGGGGGTGTCGGCTGAGTGCTCTGAGATCAGACCAGCCGTTTCCCTCCCTGTGGGTTTGCACCTGACAGTGAAACGCAGTCTCTAGTTCCCTGGTGCCCTGGTGCCCTGGTACCCTGGGCCTACAGTTCTATCTGAGAAGGTGAATCAGGCTTGCAGGCAGGGCTCTGTCCAGGCGCCTGGGTCCCAGGCTCTGGCTCGGACTGGCTCCTGGGACGCCCGCAGAACCCGAGTCTTTTCCAGGGGATGTCTGGGTGACCTAAGGTCGGTCCCAATCGTTTCCTGCTTCGTGGAATTATCTCTTGACTGGAAAATTCAGTCTGTGATGTTCTAGGCCCACAGTTCAGTCTGAGACAGTGACCAGATCACCCTGGTGTGTAGCTCTGGGCTGGCGACCAAGTGCCTGGCGGAACCAAGATCTCTTCCGAGGTTTAGTTGGGCGAGTTAAAGCTGATTGAATCTCCCACTGTGGGGAATCCTCTCACCTGTGAAACACAATCACTTGTGTTTTATGGCCGCGAGTTCTGCTTGCTGGTCACTGTGCCAATCCTGCTGTGCTGCTGCTCAGAATGAGAGTCTTCCGGGCGCCGCCATCTGGCCCCCGTATACCGTGATAGATGTTTTTATTGAATCCTTTGAGACAGGATGACCCACCCTAAATCTGGGCTACATAAGAAGCCATGGGAAACGAAGAAGATTAGCTTTCTGTCTACTTGCTCTCACACTCACTGGTAAGTTCATCAGGCTGAGGCACACTTTACCTGTTAGACACTTTATCAGGTTAGACAGAAGATTGACATCACTCAAGAATTGTCTCATACTCCAAAATACCAAATTAACTGCTGAGACATCAGTCTTGGGGAATGAACAGGTACTGGATGTTCAGCCTTTCCACCATGAGAGAGCCGTTGTTGGTCTACTTGAACCACAGCTGGTAAAGCAGTCTAATATTCATTCATAATAATCAATCTGTTAATCTTTTTCTTTAGAGAACATGGATGAAATCTAGGGGAAAAAGTGTAAGATCACAGAAATTAGACAAATTTTAATTTCACCTATGAATAAAATACAAGATAAAAATGAAAACAATTTAAAATATATATTATTAATAGATATATGCTTATAATTAGAAAACAAAAATTAGTAACCAACTCATATTGCCCATAGTTTGGAAATGGAAATAAGACATCAATATTCTATTTTAAAACCACTGGTAGCCTTTGCAAAGTAAATTATTGATAAATATATAAATATATTCCTATATCTATATATATAGTTTTACACTATGATTTAAATAGTTGTACACTATGGCCATAACATTTACGATAATTTTTTCTTCTTAGTTCATATCCTAAAAGAGTATACAAAAATAATGTTTGTGTTCTAGTTTATATTATCATTATTTACTAATAGTGGACAATGTATCATATCTGACACAATGACATTAAACTTAATTGTGTATAACATGTAAAAATAATTTGTAATTAGAAATAAAACTTTGCCACTATCAGTGTATCTAAGGCAGAAAATAATATTTAAACCAAATTCATTTCAGAATACATGAGGGTTGAATTAAAATCAACATTTATGACATTAGATTAGTAGGATCTAAGATTAAAATTCATACTTAATATTCCCATTACTTGTGCCATCTGTAATTATTAACATACAATTTTTCCTTTGGTCTTAGTAGCTACTACAAAGAGAACACCTTTTTCACTTTTTGTTATTGATTGTCTCTGCTTATATATTGTAATAGTTATTATGCAGTTATTACAGTTATTAATTTAAGCACTATTTGAAAGAAACCACTAGCTCCTGTGACACATTTAAGTAATCAACAGTCAGAATACTTTGGCAATACTGTGTACACTCCTTAGTTAATCGTATTCTTTACATGAGCTAAGATGTTTCTTATGTAAAGTCAGATGTTCTTACTTGAAACATTTTTCCTTTACCCTAGTCATGTCATCATTCTGCTGTTATTCATGAAACAAAGAAATTTATCCATTTGTTTAGAATAAGTATAAGTATGTCTAATGCATAAAAATAACAAGTAATTTGACGTTGGACACTATGGTAGTTGAATGAGAATAGTACTCATATTTGTACTCCAGTTGGTGGAAGTTTTTGGGAAGGACTAAAAGGTGTGGCCCTATCAGAAATGATGAGTCCCTGGGTGGGGCTTTTAAATTTTAAAAGACTGATGCCATTCCCTGACTCCTTCTTCTGTCTTTGGATATGTTCTCTCAGCTCTTTCTGCCCTCATACTTTTGTTCTGGGGTCATGGACTCTAACCCTCTGAAACCTCAAGTTCAATTAAATACTTTTTCTTTTACCTTGGAGATGGTGTTTTGACACAGCAATATAAAAGTAACTAAGACAGACATTCTGTAAATTGAGTAAGAGACACATACTGTGTAGGTTTAACGTTCATGTTCTAGATCTTAAATGACATTAGGTCTGATAGTCGCATGTGTACTCTTAATAAATAAACCCGTTATTATTGATGACAGTAACTTGAAAGCAAGTATAGGGAAAATATTAAACCTATCTGGAGAACTTTGATATTTGATAGGAAGTGCACAGCTGACAGAAAAAGATGATGTTATATGATCTGGTAGGTGTGAGGCAACAATTGTGAGCGGGTGTTTCTGGAAGGAAATGGGCTGGAGAAAGAAGTCAGGGAAGCCTGGAGTTTGAACAAAATGAGGCATATGAAACGATTTCAGAAGGCAATGATACAGAAAGACCTAGTGATCTTAATGGTTCCAAAATAGTTGAGAAGTTCAAATGAAATCACATTCAAAAAATAATTAGAACATGTTAAAATTATTAGGTTTAAAGATTTAAACCATTGACAATATTACAAAATTATGTAATAGAAAAGAAAAAAATTCCTTCTCAGGAAGAAAAATAATCTTAAAATATGTATTATTTAAAATTGGTAATTGAAATTTAAAGTGTTTTAGGAACATAAATATATGTTTTGGAAAAACAGTGGTTTAACTGTAAAACACCTGTTCCAAAGTTTATTATATACTTAGTCAAAGATAAAGTTTATAAAGACAATGAGGGTTCTGTGAACAACCATAGAACTTATGTAAGATATGATTAATTGTAACTAATTTCTGAGTATTGTTTAAATATTCAAAAGAAATAATTTATATATAGGACACTCTTAAAAGTCGTAGATAAATGAATTATGTTAGGCATTCTATATAGAAAATGAGGTCTTAAAATCTTTGCTATTTGTCTTCACGCCCCTATCCACTCTTTCAAACTTTTAAGCATTAACTGAAGAGTCTGTTTCACTAATTCTGTGTTTCCCTGTAATTCCTAAGATAACATCGTCTTCATAATGCAGCTTTAAAATGTGTTGAATGAGTTTATTAAACTGCACATTCAGTTGTACCTAGAAGACTTTTATGTTCAGTCCTCTTATAGTGAACTTTACATCTTTACATCTACTGAGGTTTAGAATTTTAATTAATTAAGTAGAAAGTTATATATTTTAATCATCAACAGAACAAAAAAAAGCATCATGCATTCCTTTATCTAAACAGAAAATGCTAACAAAACAGAAGTAGTTATTTGAGTGAACTCATCTAAGAGATGTCTTTCCTGTTCTTCCACAGTATTTTTTTCTCTTTCTGCCAGTTTTCACTAGTGCTAAAGGATGTACAAACTTAAC
Source organism: Psammomys obesus (assembly GCF_907164565.1). Taxonomy (NCBI): domain Eukaryota; kingdom Metazoa; phylum Chordata; class Mammalia; order Rodentia; family Muridae; genus Psammomys; species Psammomys obesus. Next base: position 3,042,375 of record NW_026596117.1, on the reverse strand, counting down.
TTAATAAAACCATGTCAAAGGCTGACAGAAATCAGCTGTGGCACTCTCCAGGTTGACAAGCCCTTTATAGGATGCTTTAATGTGCACATAAAATGTCAACTCTCAGAAATAATTTGTAGAAGATTAGCTCCATGGTGATTCAATTTGATAAGAATGGGTATTAAGAACTTCCTCAGTAGATGTGCTTGTACCAGTCTAGCTTATTGGTCATTTCCATAAAGATCATTGAAGTGTGGATGATAAACGACTAGAAGGCAACACTCCCATGCCTTAGCCCATCCTTACCTGACAGCTGGTGGCTGTTTGTTTGCAGGTTAGACAACGTTGCGAGTATGACCCAGTATACAGAAAGGCTGTCCCTGTCAGCTTTTAAGGCCTTATATTACAGTATCTGAATACCAATTTTCTTCATCACAAATTTCCACTATGATTTCTCATCTTAAAAGTAAAAAGCTGGAAGGAAGTATGTCTATTTAGGAAACATTGCCTCAAAATGATGGCATCACTCTAAATGTTTGCTTCATTTACTATTCTGTTCTGTACCTCCTCCCTTTGGACTTTTCAAATTCTTTGATTGTAATGAAAAATGTACATAAAACAGATTTTCTTATTAAATTTTTATTTTTTATATTACAGTTTATTTACTTTGTAAACCAGCTGTAGCCCCCTCCTCCATTCCCTCCCAATCTCACCTTCCCTCCCTATTCTCCTCCCATGCCCTTTCCAAGTCCACTGATAGGGGACTCTAGACTATCAGGTCTCATCAGAACTGGCTGTAATGTCCTCCTCTGTGGCCTATCAAGGGGCTGCTCCTCCCTCAGGCATGGGGGGGGGTCAAAGAGCCAGTGACTGAGTTCATGTCAGAAACAGTCCCTATTCCCCTTACTAGGGAACCCACTTGGATACTGATTTGCCATGAGCTCCATCTGAAAAGATTTTTAAAATGAAGACCAAATACTGATATACTAGCCACGTAAGAGATTAAAAATGATACAGACAGGGGGATGAAGAAACTGCTTAGTGGTTAAGAACATTTGCTGCTCTTCCAAAGGACTCAGGGTTGATCCCCAACACATACATACTGCATACAACCACTTGTAACTCCAGTTTCAGGAGACGTGATTCTCTTTTTGGATGTGAGCTCTAGGCAAGTTTTGCACACATACATATGTGCTGGCAAATCACCTATAAACGTAAAATAGAATGTTTTTTTTAAAGAAATTCAGACATAATAAAAACAACTTATCAAATACAGAAAAGGTCATTATCAGTATTAGAATTGTTTTCAAACTATAAAATTTATTGCAAAAAAATTGAAGAAAAATATCTAAATCTGTCATGCACATAAAAAACATTTCACAATTCATTGTGCTGTAGAGTGTGCATGTGTGAGAATGAGTGTTCATAGATATGCATGAATGTACGTGTACATGCGTGTGTATAGGCTGCTGTATTGAGCCTACACAAGAAACTGATTTCATGTCTTCTTCTACTGCTCCCCAACTTATTTTGAGACACATTCTCTTATTTTTTTTGTTGTTGTTGTTTTTTAATTTTTTAATTTTTTATTAATTACACTTTATTCATTTTGTATTCCCCCTTAAGCCTCTCCCTCCTCCCCTGCCGATCCCACCCTCCCTCCCCTTTCTGCATGCATGCCACTCCCCAAGTCCACTGATAGGGGAGGTTCTCCTCTCCTTTCTGATATTAGTCTATCAGTTCTCATCAAAAGTGGCTGCATTGTCCTCTACTGTGGCCTGGTAAGGCTGCTCCCCCTTCAGGGAAGAGGGACTGCCTCTGACTTAATCTGATTGGCCTGCTCGTTAATCACATTCTCTTATTGAAGGTGGAACACAGAATAAGATATGACTGATCATCAGGTCTCAGGAATCTTTCTGAATCCAACACATCAGTATTATAATTATGGGCCTGTGCCAGAGTGCCTGGCTTTCCTGTAAGTACTTATGACCCTAACTCATGTTACCATGCTTTAGAGCAAGCGCTTACTGACTGAGCCATCTCCCCAGTTATGAATAAAATATATACTTTTGAGATAATGCTTAGTGATTATAATTTGAACTTGAGTTGTGAACTTTTTATAGTCCCATTTAAAAACCATTTTTGTAGTTGTTTTTATTTTATTTTATTTTTACCATTTATTACAACTTATTCAATTTGTATCTTGGCTGTGCCTCCCTCCCTCGTCTCCTCCCAATCCTACCCTACCTCCCTGTTCTTTCCCATTGTCCCTAGTCAACTGATAGATGAGGTCTTCTTCTCCTTCTATCTGACCCTAGCCTATCAAGTCTCATCAAGAATGGTTTCATTGTCTTCCTCTGTGCTCTGACAAGTCTACACCCCCCCAGGAGGGGGTAATCAGAAAGCCTGTCACTGAGTTCGAACCAGAGAAAGCACCTGTTCCCTTTATTAGGGAACACCCTTGGAGACTGAGTCTATGGGCAACACCTGAGCTCAGGTTTTAGGTCCTCTGTATGTATTGTCTTTGATTGGGGTCTCAGTCTCTGCAGGTCCCCCAGGGCTCAGTTTTTTGACAGCATAACTAACAGTCATTCCTTCATTTGCTCATTTTTATTATCTGTTCCTATCACCTTCCTATTTTTTTTAATTTTATCTTTCAAGAACTTGTAATATTAAGGAAGAGCACCCATTTGCACACACACAAACACCAACACACACCCTCAGTGTTTTCCATTGATATGTTAGATGATGCACTGAAACCTTGCATTGAGATTCTCATAAAGAAACAGGCAAAACTGATATATTAAAAATCTTCGTTCCATGAAGAAGAAAACAGGAAACAATTTAGGAGTCTCCCACAGAGGGCCTCTGAAAGGCTCTGCCCTGAAGACTATCAAAGCAGATGTTGAGACTTATGGCCAAACTTTGGGCAGAATGCAGGGAATGTTATGAAAGAAGTGGGAAATAGTAAGATCTGTAGAGGACAGGAGGTCCACAAGGAGAGCAACAGAACCAAAAACTTTGAACACAGGGGTCTTTCCTGAGACTGATACTCCAACCAAGGACTATGCATGGAGATAATCTAGAACCCCTGCACAGATGTAATCCATTGCAGTTCAGTGTCCAAGTGGGTTCCATAGTAATGGGAACAGGGACTGCCTCTGACATAATCTGATTGGCCTGCTCTTTGATCACCTCCCCCTGAGGGGGGACCAGCCTTACCAGGTCACAGAAGAAGACATTGCAGCCACTCCTGATGAGACCTAACAGACTAGGATCAGAAGGAAGGAAAAGAAACCCTCCCCTACCAGTGGACTTGGGGAAGGGCACATGTGGAGAAAGGGGAGGAAGGGAGAGATTTGGAGGGGAGGAGGGAGGGAACTAGATGGGGGACACAAAGTAAATAAAGTGTAATTAAAAAATAAAATAAAATAAAAAATGTTGGTATCAAGTACTTGAAATATAACACCAAAATAAGTTAGAATAGTTGTTCTGAAAGATGAAACTTAAAAATTTACAAGGCTGCCACTTTCATTAAACTGATTGGAATCCATTCACTGATCATAATTTTAGTTAAAAATACTCCTTAGATATATTTTCATGAATTACAAAGTCCCATAAAAAAGAAATGTACACCGTCTACCTGGGTACCCCTAAACTGAGCTTCACTTACAAACTCTACTATATTTCTGCCAGACATAGTTCTAAATACTTTTTATTCATTACTCATTTTATTCTTATTGCAACCACAGAGGTCTTGTGATTACTAGCTGCATTTCACAAGCTGAAGAAGCTGTGGGAGACAGAGGTTAAGCAATTTGTTCAGTGTTATACAACGACTTATAAAGGAGGGTCAGGTTTTAAACCCATGTATGCTGAACTCTTAAGTACCCCTTTGAAGCAAGCTGCTTCTCTCCTCATGAAAAATGCCTGAGTTGCTCATTTAAATGAACACCTGGCCAGGCTGATTACACATTCATTTTGCATTCCAGATCAGGACAAAATTGCAGACCTCTTCTAGTACCAGGTGCTTTTTATTTGACTTCAGGCTTTGACCACAGACGACAGAGTTTCTTCAGATTTTATCCTTCTTCTTTCATGGCTGATTCAAATACTCATTTGCATAGACAGCACCTTTACTTCTATTCTTAAACATCTTTTTTTTTAAAAAATAGCTTTACATTTTGGATCATATTATCTTGTTTCCTACTACGTTAGGTATGCAGGGTAGCAAGATTTTAAAAAGATGGTTTCTGCTACAGAATAAATAAAAGTATCATTTATTATACGTTCTTGGGCAAATTATTTATTCACTTGCCTTAATAGAAGTTACTCTGTAGGATAAATACAGTAGTTTATTTAAGCAGTATCTAGCTAACTAGCAGTTAATGTTATGAGACTATGAAAATGTAATTAAATGTTGACCATGAGTTAATTTCTATACACACATTTGTTTGACCTTTACCAAATATTGAACAAGCATTCATATATATTTGTCAATCAATAAGTGCATAAATATTCTGATTTTTAAGTCTCACAGGTAAACTAGGAACTGAAGCATATTATACAAATTTCTGGCTTGGCAGTATTGCTGATACAACGTAATTCCACACACAAAAATGTTGGATCTTCATTTAATGTTGTAATAAGTATAGTCATGAATTTCTTGTATTTTTACGGAAAGTTTGAATGACATATTGGAAAATGTTATATTTTAACTTTGGGGTGATGAGTATATAGAATAAATAATAAAAACTTCAGTACCTTAAATGAAATATATTTTCATACAATTTAGTCAATAGGTTGACTTTTGAAGTGCCCACTCACTAACTAGGATACATATATATTCATTTAAATACAGTTTTATTAACTTTGATAAAGAGACATTACTAAATGGTATTTTATGAGAATAGATTATATATGATTTCAAATATGCTTACAAACTGAGGTCACCTGTAAGATGATTAGTCAACTTTTATCTAATGTTGTTATAATCCTTTGCTATTTAGAAATGTCAACTGAGCAGTGACTTTAAAAACTTGACACTCCATTTTCTTATCTCCTTTTAAATGTCACATTGAAGAGCAAAATACATGTGGGCCAGAGACTGTTTTGAGTTGTTTTCAGATGAAAGTATTTATATGTTGAAGTCAATATGTGTTTTGGTTTCATTTATATGATAACATAATACCCTCTTTTAATGAAACATGAAACACTAAAAATTGAAACTGCATAAAAGTGAAAGACTTAGAGAAGGAGGAGTGAAAGAGAAATAAGAGCACAAAGCCATGGGTCATTTAACCTTCTGTGTCAACTCTCTCACATAGACTAGTGGAAAGCATTGCTTTTTTATATGCAGTACCCTTTGCTGCATACTTTAGATTCAGAAGCAAGGATCAAATATAGATCTTGTCAACTCCTGGCATGCATTTATCACATTTTTTAAATGTAATTTTTTTCATGTAACATATGTTAAGGAAATCTTATAAATGACTTTCTTTATGTTGGGTTTTAAGGCAACCTTCATAATAGACATATTACAGATCAATGAGGATAATAGACAAGTTGTTTTGCAATCACAATTATCTTATCAACAGATATTCCATGTTAAAAATACATTTATGTCATGAAAGGAACCCCATCTATTTCAAAGGTGGAGTTTTAAAGAACTCAAGAGGAAGAAAAGCCTATCATTCTAGATCATGCAATGTGCAGAGCTTGAAGAGTGAGGTATCAAAAAACGATTGTTTTGGAATACTGGAATCTCAGTTCTACCCAAAACACACTGTCAGAATTTGGTGGGAACAGTGTGTATGTTTGCGGGTTATTCACTGCAAAAATGACAATAACTTCTCTGGCCATTGGAAAGGAATGGGGATGGAGACAGAGGGAGGGTGGAACTAGGATGAGACAAGTGAGGGAGATACAACTTGGATGTAAAGTGAATACATTATTATTTTTTTTTTAATTTAAGAAGGTATCACCTAGCTGTGAACTTATTGAACTACAATAATAACCATCATTGTACAATACATCCATGGATGGACTATTAGCCTACACGCTATAGAGGTAATCATTTGCTTTCTGATTGACTTTAAAGCACTATCTACATGAGGAAAGTCTTGCCTAGTATAACAAATACTGCAAAGATATTATCGTTTAAGAGCTTACTGGCACCAGAAGGCTCACAACTCTTGTTGGAGGTCAATGGACATAACATCAATTTTTCTTCTAAATTCATGAATTTATACAAGTAAACAAGTGCCAGTCTCAGACCTCATCAGAAAAATTTATTTGTGCCTTGTTGGTTGCTAATCTAGAAACTTAAAAATGATCAAAGTGCAGAGAATATGTATCAGTGAGAGTCAACCAGCAATGCAACATCTGTGTCAGCACAACTTGACTTCCCCAACACAGGGATCACAACTTTTACAGAAAAGGAGACAGAAAGGTTGGAGGAGATAATCTGGTGTGGATTATAGTGAAACATTGCCTTTTGGACATGTCAGGACCACTGTACTCAGAAATTCTCAGATATTTCTGCGATTATCTGAATCAGGCATGGACAAGATCAAGCTAGTCAGCATTGCAACACATAAGTGGGAAAGGATCATGCAACTACCCTAGACAGAAGAGCTATGGACAGTTACTGGCTTGTGTGGTATGATGAGATTTTTTTTTTTAGGATATAATCCTCATAAATTGACAGTGCTACAGTGGCTGGCCCCACACCTGGGAGTATATGGTCAGTATAAATTTAACTTAGTGGATTATTAAAAATAAGACACAGGAAATGTTGGGATGTTGGGATGAATGTCAGAGATGCTTAGCGTAGGATTGTGGCATGTCTATGACTAAAAATATTGCATTAAACTTAAAACAAATAATGAATATTACATTAAAAAGAGTAGTTCTCGACATTAATGTTATTCTACATTGACTCTTCACAGTATCGAGGGGAAAATATATTTTGAGCTAAGGGATGAAGGCCAAAAACAAATTCCATGTGGTGTATTGAGTTTGGAATGCTACTTTTATTATTTGGATTATTTGTTTGGTTTTGTATTTCTTCCACTATTTTATTCTCTATTTATTTCCTTCTTTTCCTTTTCCTCTACTTTAAACTTCACATCCAATATAGGAAACCTGCCAGTCTTTTTGGGATATGTTTCTAGAAGCAAATAAGAACCTACCAACTCCCCAAATCTGTACATAATTTTTAAGTCATTAAAGTCTTGTCTCACATAAATGCATTTGATTTTCCTAATAGATAAGTAAATTAACATTCATTTTAGCTTTTCATCCTACTTTTGGGATAATTGACATTTATGAGTATCACATTTTGTTCTTGTTAATTCTCTTTGTTTTGAAAAACTTAAATCAATATCAGTGTCAAGGAAATTGATATTTTTTTACTTAAAACAAATGGAAATTGAATATATGTCAAAATATATCTAGTAGACTTGTACAAAGCAAAATAATTCTTCAGTTCTGTGTTGAAAGGACATCTCCCTTTGTGACTGATACTCCCTAACAATGAGGCGTCCATAATTGTGGAGTTTGAAATTAGACTGAGTGCAAAATATGAAAATAATACTTTTGTGCTATTTATCTTCTAAAACACAAAACTAAATAATGCACACCAATGGGGAATTTAGATTACAGCATAAACAACTTTTGATAGATTTAAGTAAATGAACAGTAAATACTTACAAAGTTTATATGATTTTTTTATTCCTCGGGTCTACATAAGATTCAAGAAATTGTGGGCTTTGTTTTGTCTTCTTGTACTGGAATGTTAGCTCATAGTAGCATAATTATTATATTTATGCTACTGAGTACACAAGGAAACTATTTAACTGCCGATGTCTAGATGAACATAAATTATGGTCATTTTACACTGTTTGATAAAAACATCAGAGTACATGAAGGTATACACACAGTCAACTAAAGGAGGGTTTTAAAACCCATGTTGAAAAGCTTTTGGGAAAGTTTTTATTTTGAGATAGAAAAGCAGCTAACATCTACTTTCTGATAAATATCCGATGCTAAGGATGGGAGTTAACTTTTATCTCTGCAATTTTACAATAGTAGACATTTATACTAGTAAAGAATCCACTAAGGCAGTAACTTCATATTATATCAGTCAGTAAGTTATGTTTTCATTTACAAGAGTAGGAACATTATCAGTTATAAAAGAGATGTAAAAATTAGACAAAAACCCTCTAATTCTGGCACAGAAGTCTCTTGCCTTTGGTCATTTAGTGTTTCAGCCAAGGTCTTTTATGACTATATATTCAAACTGAATATTTCCTCAAAACAAAATACCAATAAATAAATAATATTTTCTTTCCTAGTTTCTGTTTTCAGGTCTCCCCCTCACTCTTTTATTATTTATATAATCATTAATGACTTCACACTTTATGATGATCACATGTCTCGGAATATAGAAGCTTCATCTCCCAAACAGAAGGTATGGTAATCTGAGAAATGATCTATTAGAAATGGATTAGTGGGAATTCACATCTGCAGTATGTGTGCATACACCACAGAAGAAAAATAATCATCAGTCATACCCAGCACTGAATCAGATGGACATGATCTTAATCTGATCCCTAATGACTTTTTGCTACATCACAGACCAGTGCATTTCTCAACCCTGTCTAAGAAGCTTCTCTTTGGAGTAGATGACGATCAGCACAATGAGTCACAACTGGCCAAGGTGCAGAGAACGAGAGACTGTCAAAGGCTCAACTGTAGAAGGAACATCTATGCCACATACCCTACTTCCAAGCCTCGGGGTCACTGCAGAAAAGAAGAGAAAAAAGTTTAAAAGACAGAGTCCTTGTGGAGCTCCTATCCTCTCCACGTCAAATATATCTGGGCACAGGGGTCTTTCCTGAGACTGATACTCCAACCAATAACCATGTATGGATATAACCTAGAACCTCTGCTCAGATGTAGCCCGTGATAGCTCAGTAACCAAATGGGTTACCCTAGTAAGGGGAACAGGGACTATTTCTGACATGAACTCAATGGCTCTTTGACCTAGCCACCCCCCAAGGGAGGAGCAGTCCTGCTAGGCCACAGAGGGGGTCTTTGCATTCAGTCCTGAAGATACCTGATAAAACAGGGTCAGATGAAAGGGGAGGAGGTTCTCTCCTATCAGTGGACTTAGAAAGGGGCAGAGAGGAGATGAGGGAGGGAGGGTGGAATTGGGAGGGAATGAGGGAGCGGGATACAGCTGGGATACAGAGTTAACAAAATGTAACTAATAATAAAAAAAGTCAGAGTCAGGTAATCCATAAGCAGAAAGACACATACAGTATATACTCACTTATCAATGGATATTAGCCATATAATATAGGATAAACATACTAAAATCTGCAGTCCTAAAGAAGCTACACAACAAGGAGAACCTAGAGAAGAGGCTGAAACCTCATTCAGAAAGGCAAACAGGACAGACATTGGAAGTAGGAAAAGACAGGAACCAGGACAGGAATTTACCACAGAGAGCCTCTAAGAGGTTCCACCCATCAGGGTACCGAAAGAGATACTGAGACACCTAGACAAAATTTGGGCAGAGTGCAGGAAACCTTATGGAGGAAGAGAGAGATAGAAAGACCTGGAAGAGACAAGCACTCCACAAGGAGAACAGCAAAGTCAAAATACATGGGCCCAGAGGACCCTGCAGGGACTGATACTCCAACTATGGACCGTGCAAGGAGAGGACCTAGACCTCCTGCTCAGAGGAAATGCATAGGCTGCTCACTTTCCAAGTGGGTTTCCTAGTAAGGGGATCAAGGCTGTCTGACATGAACTCAACGACCAGCTTTTTTATCATCTCTCCCTGAGGGTTGTGCAGCCTTGCTAGGACACAGAGGAAGATGATGCAGACAGCCCTGATGAGACCTGCTAGGTTAGAGTCAGATAAAAGGGGAGGAGGACATCCCCTATCAGTGGACTATGGGAGGAGCATAGGTGAGAAGAGGGATGGTGGGTAGGACTGGGAGGAGACAGAGGTGGAGTGGGGTGGGGTGGGGTGGCTACACCAGGGATACAAATTGATTAAATTGTAATAAATAAAATAAATTAAAAAAAAAACAAAATCAAAAATTCAGAGTCAGTGAATGAAGAAACAGAGTCCTCTGAACTCACAGTGATTATGAAGCATGTCCAAAATGTGTGAAGGCACAAGTCAGACTAAGCCCTGGCATGGAGATTGCTGCTCTATACACACCACTATCCTTAGCCATGAATTATTGGCAATTGCAGGCTGCTGGAATAAGGAGAGACATCTGCCATTTTTGTTTGTTTGTTTGTTGTTTAAGAGTTTAGTCTCTAGTATGTCCACCACTCTCCAGTGGAGGACCGCACATCTAAGAATATTTGGGGATGTCACTTGGTCTTGAAGGATTAAAAAAAAAAAAAGAGTACAAAGATGGATGGGTAGGAAATAGTGGAGTAGATCTGAAAAAAGTTGGGAGGGTGAATACGACACCTCTTATTAAATGTTCAAGTAACTGATAAAAATGTTCCCTAAAAAAGAAGAAAAAGATGGAGAGACAGAGAATATTTAAATGAATGCAAATAGAAATATTATTAGAATGAAAAGTGACATATTATTTGTAATTAAGAATCAAATTAATGTTACCTGGTATATCCCACTCGTATGGTCACAAAAAGAAACAATATAGTACTATGTATAATAAGCTAAGATACATGATTTGATATCATATTTAAAGAGAAGTTGTTGGTTCATTGAATATCTGTTTATGATAAAGACTGTGAAAGGAACTATAACTGAAAGCTTTGCAGCAATGGCAGAAGAATATCATGACTACATAAACTACCTTTAGATGATTCTTAACGTTGGTTAAGTGATTAATAGAAATATTATTCAAAATCTACAAATATAAACTCATGCAGCCCATAAATTTAATCTCAACAACCTAAATGAATACTAAATTTTTATTCATTGTGTGGATTTTCTAAAAAGCAGTCATAATGGCTTACCACCAGAGAATTTTAGACAATTCTATATTCTGAGATGAAAGCCAGCCCCATTTATCATATTATCGGATCACTACTTTTTACTTTTTTTTATTTATGTCTACATGGATTTGTATAGCTGCCTAGTAGAAAATAAAATGTGCTTTAAATATTTTCTGAAAATAATTTTCTAGGTACATGCCAATAGTACCATTATAACTACAGATATAGACCAAGTTTACTAACTGTATGCTGAGTAGCCATGAAATCCTGAGCATCAGAACCAATGAAAAAAAGCCATGCCAGGTATAATGGCATTAATTCATAGTCCAGTTGAGGCCTTGAAGGCAGAAGGCTCTCTTTTGCTGCATGGCCAGACAGCCTAGTTTGATCAGTGAACCCTAAGTCTTAATGAAAGACAGTCTCAGAAAGCAAAGTGAAACACTGTCCCGAGGAAAGACACCTGAGACTGATTTCTGGCACCCATACCCGTACAATACAAACATACACACGTGAACTAGCACACGTTGTACTGTGTTTTATAAAACATTTTATGAGGATATTTCCATGTTTTGCCCCGCATTCCTACCCTGTTATTTCTCTTTGATTCCTCTCCCATTAGTTTCCTTCTTTTTCATTGACAGTTTATCCTTTTGTGTCATACATACATTCATACATACATATGTACATATACACATACACATGTACATCCATAATCACATACATACATGATCTTATGTATCTCTGTAAACTGAGATCCATAGATAAGAGGAAATGTTATATTTATTTTTCTTAGTCTTCATTCTTTTAATATAATAATCACAATTAATTTCATTCTTCCTTATAGCTGAATCAACTATCATTGTGTACATTTACATTACAGCTTCTTTATCTGTCCCTCTTTTGATGAACAGGCGAGTTGATTCTATAACTTTGCTACTGTGAATGATGCAATAATTATTGATGACCAAGTATCTCTGTGGTATGTTGACTTATAGTCCTTCAGGCAAATACTAAGAAGTAGTACCATAGATGATATAGTAGAATTATTTCTAGATTCCCATGAAACCTTTCGTCTTTCATTTTTCAGCCATGCTAACGTGTTATTTTCAGCTTCATTGTAAACATTTCCCAAAGTCTGACCTAACTCTAACACAATGAGAATTCTCATCATTCCTGAGCCTGAATTATTGACCAGTCCAGTGATTCTCCATTACTATTTATATCTGAGTATTTCTACCCAGGAATGGTTAGTCTCTATTTTGAAGATTCTCTCCATCTTCCACTATGTACATTAAATCAGCACATTTTCACCAAAGAGAAACTCAGTCCCCACAATCTATCTGTTTCAAAAGTCACTGATCACATTACTTATTATTCAGGATTTATTTTCATATATTTTAAATAATATACACAGCTGTGTAATTTATAGTTAATCAAGAGAATCTTATCTATTCATTTTGTTGTAAACCTTTCTGTTAGTCTTCCAGGTAAAAGTTTCTTATACATGTTACATATCCTCTCAGTTTTTAGTAAACTGCTGTATGTACAATGCTTAGTAGTATAGACATAAATACTACTCTTCCATTTCTAACTTCTCGTACTTGGCAAGGATTTGATTTTTTTTCAAACCTTCTTCTTCTTTTCTGATTTGTAATGAACAACTAAACTAATCTTTACAAAGACATTTTGATGATTTCAAAATTAACAAATGAAAAGCTTCGGCAAGTGGTCTTTCACACTTGTTTTTAAGGGGAAAAAAATCACCGTATGGTTCTAACCACAACAGAGTCTAATTCCAGACAATTTGTGTGCCTAACAGATTGGAGTTTTATCACAAATATGTTGGTTAGCTAATGGATTCATTTGAGTGTGATTAACTTCTGGATAGTAGCAGACCTGTTTATGTAGGAAATTATGGCTTGGAATGATTCTTGTTGGCTTGTGGCTCAAATAATTGGGTCTGTAGATGGCAGATTCAATGTGCATGTGGTGTGAATGGCACTTGCAAAAAGATAATTCATAGGAAATGGAGAGTATAAATTTGTGGTAACTTTGTAAGTAGGCTGGCAACATATTTTGTGACATATGCAAATAATGAGTGATATAAGTATTACACACAAGATGATGTGAAATACTACATCTCTTTTTTCATTATTTTATTATATTTTCAGTGCTGTGTACCAAACCCAGAGCTTCAGTCATCGTAGAAAATCAATCTACGATCCTACTACCTAGAAGGCTCCTAAATCCTAAATCCAATTCTCCTTCAATATAACCAGAATAAGGTGGAATTAAAACCTTTGTTTTTGTTCTCATTATTTCACCTTTATAATGTAAAATTAACGGTTAAAATTTATTTTTGTTTTAGTTTGTTTTGTTTTTCCAATTTTTTTAGCTGTTGTTTTTTTTCTTTTTTTCCTAATTGAAATATTCTCCACTGGAGTGAGGAAGACAATTATGAAGCCAGAAGTAAAGGAAAAATGCAAGGTTTAGGGAATAAAAGATAAACAAGACTCGGGATGTTGCTAAATATTACATGATTTAAAACACTGCTCCCTGAGGTTGTATAAGCACAAAAAGAAATTACTGCTGGATGAATTTTTTTCACTTTGCCTAGCTACCTATTATCTTTTGTTTGATTTATTATTTTTCATATTTTAATATTTTTATTAATTCACTGAGACTGCTGTAAATGTGTATTATTATACTCGTCCCAACTTCTCCCTTCACTACTTCCAGTTTACTGCCCCTTCATGCCTCATTACCAACTTCAACCATGAGATTTCTGTTTGTTTGTTTTGTTATTTTGAGAGAGGTATTTTAAGATAGGATTTCTCTCAGTGGCCTTAGCTGTTCTGTACTTGCTTTGTCGCACAGGCTGGCCTCAAACTTATGGAGATCGGCTGCCTCTGCCTCCCAGGATGCTGGGATTGTAAGCATGGGCAGTCGTGTTAATTTTCAGTAATTCAGTGAGTCCAATTTGTTCATCACATATTCCTGGATGTGGAGTCATCCAGGAGAACATGTCTGAAAGACTAGTAGTCTGACCTTAAAGAAAACTAACTCTTCCTCACCATCGTCTGTCTATAGCTCCCCTGTTTTGGGTAGAGGTCATAAAATACGCTTTTGTTCATGCTAAAATGTTGGCTGGCTTTATCATGCACCCATCTTATGAAGGTATCTACCAGCTGCTTTGAGTTCATGAGCGCAGCAGTCCTGTCAAATCAGTATGATAATGGTTAATTCCTATCCTCCCCAACCCTTATAGTCTATAATATTTCTACCTCTTCTATGACAGTCATTGCGCTTAGAAAGGATGATATAGATGACATTCTCTCATGAGCCACCCACAGTGAGTTTTACAATGATCCAGCAGCCTTGCAGGCATTATTCATTTTGTAAATAGTTTTATATTTAAGTTCATATAATTAACCTCAATGAAGTCATTGGTTCATTAAGATACACTGGTTAAAATAATTTATCTAGCCTGCTAGTTGTGCTTATCTAGAGGGAGTTAATGTACATATAAATAGAAAATCAAACAACTGAGCAGGATATGACAGAAAGAAAGCTGACATGAGAAGACATTATGGGCTAAGAAATGCAAGTGTAGATAGTTGCAGAGACGATCCTAATATGGATATTGTTTTCACAGTGGAATCGAAGGGTGTGAGTGAGATGACTAATCTGGCATACAGTCACTGAGCCATCTGATAGTGAAGTTCCATGCAGGAGAATTTCAGTGTGGCTGGTTTCTTCTAATTGATATGGAGTGCCATGCCTCCTTGATGAATGCAGTTGACCATTCTAGTATGGAAATACCCATAAAAGCACTAGACTAATGAATACGTTGCATTGCAATTCCTAAAAATTAGCATATATATAGGATACTATTTTGGCTGTGTTATCATTTATATGACCTTTGTTGTGGGAAATAAGACAGAAATTCGAAGATCAATTGTCTTTTCAGGGGAAAAATAAAACTTGCCAAAGTGAGAAAGGACAACAGAAAATATATGTGGATGTTATTCTCTGCTCTGACTTCTTAGTCGCTGTGAAGAGACTTATCCATTGTTGATATGAAGCTGTGAGCTTGAGGCCAGCCTTGTCTACAGAGTGAGCCCAGGACAACCAAGGCTACATAAAGAAACTCTTGTTTCTGAAAAAATAAAAGGGGGGCGAGTTAGTCTATTATAATCAGGATGGAGAACATGAAGGTACAAACACATAAGGTGCTAGAGAAGTAGCTGAGAGTTCTGCACCCTGATATGCCAGCAACAACATGATAGAGAATAGGCCTGGAATGAATGAGCTTTTGAAACTTCAAATCCTGCCCCTAGTGAGACACTTCCCCCAACAGGGCCAATCTCTGGTGAATAAGCATTTAAATAGATGAGTGTAAAGGGTCATTCTCACTCAAACCACCACATATTCTGGTAGGTCAGAAAAATATGAGAGGGGGGAAGATGGGACGAAACCTTATATCTGGCAAGATTCAAGGAAGAGATTTAAAGTAGATCTTTGCTAAACAAACAAACAAACAAACAAACAAACAAAAAATCTCTTTCTGGGATTTAAAAACTTGGCACCCAGAAGCAAGAAACTGATAGAGAAGAGAGAGAGAGAGAGAGAGAGAGAGAGAGAGAGAGAGAGAGAGAGAGAAGGAATAAGGTAGATGTGATAGTTAGAGGACATTGCTGAGTTTCTAGATTAAGTGAATAAAAGACAAATGTGTAGGAACACCCTGGAATGTGTTAATGCTTGAACAACAGATCATCGAAGAAAACTTGTTATAGAGCTAAAACATTTCCAGCCTCCTAATGGTGTATGTGGTATAAAGTAAGTAGAGAGGGCATGAGGAGGTTATTCACAGTCAGCCTATGGCACTTTCAGCTACCAAGCGGTGGAAGGTCAAGGCCAGGATGCTTTCCTGGACCCTGCCAGAACTGGAACTGTTGCTATAGCGCCAGGCATGGCACTACAATAAGGCCTGTGAACTGCAAGCACTGGCTGAGCAGTGCATGCCATTCTCACTAGGAGCATCACGGAAATGATAAGGGACAACTGTCTGCTGCAGAGAGGCTCATAAAAACAGGATAGATTGTAGTGTCTCCCTACATGCCATTGAAGCAACATTATTCTTCTCAAAAACTGATAGAACTGATGAAGTGTATTCCTATGTATTGGACCTTGTTATTATTTCACTTTAAATATCCCATTTGTTCTCCCTGACTGACTAACACATGCTTGAAGCATAGAGAAAAAGCATTCAAAGACACTGCTTATTCTGGGTACAAAGAATTCTTTATATATGCTAACCTTTGAAATATTGGGTAAAATCATACATCTGGAAAAACTATATGGGTAGTCCTGAAAGAGTTTGTATGAATCAAATCAGAGCTGTTATTGTTATCAGCCTCATTAAGATGTGGGGAAAAAAAATCTTTTTGTGCACTGGGCAGTGTTACTACAGAGCTCAAATCTGGTCAAGATCTTGAGAGTAAGTGATGATGATGATGGTGTGGTCTCCTTAATGTTCAGCCATACATGGAAGAAAATAATCAAATATCTCAATTACCCAACCCAAATCCTAGGGAACGTTATGTAAGAGAGGCTAGAAAGAACATGAGACTCATGCATATACTATATGCAAAAGGGTCGAGTTTTAAGCAGTATCTCACCCTAATTGAAACTTTGCTTTTTGCAGGGAAAAGAACATACAAGACTCAAGAACTTCCAAAAGTCATGAATTTCACAGTTCCTCACCTTAGTTTCATAAGCAGTAAGCAGAGATGGTGGGAATGAACCAAATGGCTGTCTGCAAGTTGAATCCTAGATTCAAGGATGCTATTTTTGTAAGTTATCACCCAGGCCTGAATGGGCTTTCCAGTGATGCAGCTGGGTTGGAGTCAGCTACACACCTGCAAATATCCCCTCACCTATATTACTGTAAGTATCCTGATAATCGGTTTACTGAGACTAGGATGGAATCATTTCTGTGTTCATCAGTGGTGCCTTATCTGGCATGAATAGCCACTTGTTCTTGACTGTCCAGGAAAGTACCATAGTGTCTGTTAACTCATGTTTTACACATATAATGTATGCAACACCTCTATGATATGGGTTTTAGGAAACAATAGTATAATTAGAGAACATCACCTATGCGTTGAGAGTGCTGTGACCACTTGGAAAAATAAAGGAGTTTTAGCACTAGTTGTTCGCTAAGGACTTTTATAATGTATTTATTTGTGTGTAGAGGAATTTTAATCCAGCAACACTGCCCCTCTGCAAAGGGATCATATCCAAAGACCTAGGTCTGTGTGAGAAAGCTGGAATACAGACACTCACCTTTACTCCCTCTGGCTGGAATACAGTCACACACCTTTAATCACAAACAATGACATCTAATTGAGGAGCAGACAAAGTGATGAATCAGATAAAGATTTGACAGAATGGGTCAAAGATGGTATAAATCCCAGCTCTCACGAGGACAGGAAAAGAAGACTACTTAGGAGCAGTTCAGAGAGAGACTGGGCAGGGAGGGTTAGTTTAGTTCTGTGCAGTTCAACTGAATGCCATTGAATTTCTGCAGTTTTTGCTGTCAGCACAGCCAGTAGAGCTCAAATGCAGTTTTTATTTTTTCCCCCCAAACAGAACAGTTCAGTCAGAAGCTGAGAGATCCTGGACTGAATCAATCACCTTGGGGAGGAGTTTGAGTCAGAAAAGCTGATTTGAACCAGCAAGACAGAGTTCAGGTCTAGATTAGCAGTAGAAGGCTGGAAGCTGAAGCCTTCAAGGCCTGTGCTCACAGAAGATTAGACTGAATGGAGGCTAGATGCTTCCAGCCTAGGCCTAGGGAGAATTAGATAGAAAAACTCTGGGCTCAGCCCAAGCCATGTTTTTGTAAAATGTGGATATGGGTCTAATATTATCCCTTCATCCTGAGGGAAATTTGTACACACAAACATACACACACACAGAGAGCGTACGTTTGCACCTTCACACACACGTGCATGGTATGCATGTAGAAATCAGAGAATGACTTGCAAGGGTCAACTCTCTTCTACCTTATGATTCTTGAGGACTGAACTCAGGTTATGATGCTTGGCAGCAAGTGCCCTTACCTGCTGAGCCATCTTGTTAGTCCTACTAAGGCTTTTAAACCCATATTTTCTCTAGGTCTGCAAGGAGATTACCCTTTGTATAACTCTATGGTAATATGGATTGTCTTGGGGTGTGTAAATATAAAAATTACTTAGAAAATTTTCTCTAATAATATAAAAGAATTGAAAACAATATTCTCTGACAGGAAATATCTAGGAATGTTTGCTTATTTCTTTAGATTTAAGCTAGTTGTAGCTCTATAATATGATATTGAACCATGGGTACCCCTGACATGAACTATATTTCACCAAGAAAATAGCTATGTTGCCTACCAATGTATAAACACCAGAAATATAACAATGTTCTTGTCACACATCACTGTTTTCTTTTCCATTAAAGATGACAGCAAAGTTATGTTTTCATAATATTCAGAGTGTAATCATATTTTGTGAAAATATACAGCAGGAGAAAAATTCTTAAGCTCATCTTAATATAAGAAAAGGATGAAATAACTGTGGGTATCACATTCTTAACCTCATGTCTTTAAACCTGCCAGTCAGCAAAAATCCAAAACAGTTTGATGCAACTAACTTTTACAACTTGCTGAATTCTTCGTATGTACAAGTTGAATTTTAGAATGTAGAAGTAAAGTAAATGCTTACTGACACTCTTTCCATATTGAATAGCTATATTGAACCTTCTGATTTGACATGTCTTTGGTTTAGTCCCCAAATTTTTATCATAAGGCTAGAAACAAGCTTTTCAAAGGACTATGACCACATCTTGTATAAGACCAAGGTTTAGCATACTGCCCTTGACAAAAATTTAATGCCTATTTTTATGGAGCAAGTTATAATATTGTCAAAATTGTTTTAGATGTTGAGTTTCATCAGCACCTCGTATCCTTTTTTATTTTCTTCTCTGAGTGTCAGTTAAATTGATGGATTAAAAATAATTTTCTCTACGGTCTTCCCCACAACTTCCTGAACAGAACACCATCGGCACAGACACTAAGAGCAACAATCAATAAATGGGACCTCATGAAACTGAAAAGTTTCTGTAAAGCAAAAGACACTTGTTAGAATAAAACAACAGCATACAGATTAGGAAAGGATCTTCACCAACCCAACATCTGACAGAGGGCTGATATCTGGAATATATAAAGAACTAAAGAAGTTAAAAGGTGATAATTCAAGTCACCCAATTAAAAAATGTGGTATGGAGCTAAACAGAGAATTCTCTGTAGAAGAATATAGAATGGCAGAGAAACACATAAGGAGATGTTCAACATCCTTAGCCAGCAGAGAAATGCAAATCAAAACAACCCTAAGATTTTACCTTACACACATCAGAATGGCTAAGATCAAAAACTCAAGAAACAACGCATGCTGGAGAGGTTGTGGAGAAAGGGGAACCCTCCTCCATTGCTGGTGGGAGTGTCAACTGGTACAACCATTATGGAAATCAATCTGGCGCTTTCTCAGACAATTAGGAATAGTGCTACCTCAAGATCCAGCTATATCACTCCTAGGCATATATCCAAAAAATGTTCAAATACACAACAATGACATTTGTTCAACCATGTTTGTAGCAGCTTTATTTGTAATAGCCAGAACCTGGAAAAAACCCAGATGTCCCTCAGTTGAGGAATGGATACAGAAATTGTGGTACTTTTACATAATGGAATACTACTCAGCAATTAAAAACAAGGAAATCATGAATTTTTCAGGCAAATGGTGGGATCTAGAAAAAAATCATCCTGAGTGAAATATCCCAGGAGCAGAAAGAGACACATGGTATATGTTCACTTATATAGACCTATAAGATAGGACAATCATACTAAAATATGTACACCTAATGAAAATAAACAAGAAAGAGATCCAGGGGTAAGATGTTAAATCCTAATTTAGAAAGACAAGGGTTTGGACATTGGAAATAGGAGAAAACAGGACAGTAGCCTACCACAGAAGGTACCTGAAAGACTCTACCTAGCAGTGTATCAATGCAGATGCTAAGAACCATAACCAAGCCTTTGGCAGAGTGTAGGGAATCATATGAAGGAAGGAGGAATTAATATATCCAAGAGGGGACAGGGAGCCCCACAAGGTCCAAATATATCTGAGCACAAAGGACTTCTATGAGACTCTTTATCCAACCAAGGACCATATATGGATATAACCTACAACCCCTGCTCCGACATAGCCCATGGTAGCTCAGTATCCAAGTAGGTTCCCTAGTAAGGGGGACAGGAATTGTTTCTGACATGAACTCATGAGCTTCCCCTCCCCCCTGAGGGAGGAGCAGCCTAACTAGGCCACAGATAAGGACAGTGCAGCTATCCTGAAGATACTTGATATGCTAGGGCCAGATGGAAGGAGGGAGGACATACCCTCTCAATGGACTCAGAAGCGGGAAGGAAGGAGATGAGGGAGGGAGGGGAGAATTGGGAGGGAAAGAGGGAGCGGGCTACAGCTGGGGTACATGTGAATGTATAAAATTATTTAAAAAATAAAAAAATATTAAAAAAAACTCAAGTGACAACACATGATGGAGAGGTTGTGGAGAAAGGGAAACCCTCCTCCAGTGCTGGTGGGAATGTAAACTTGTACAATCACTTTGGAAATTAATCTGGTGCTTTCTCAGACAATTAGCAATAGCAGTTCCTCAAGATTCAGCTATACCACTCCTAGGCATATATCCAAAAAATATATTAATAATTTGTTCTGAGTTATAAATCTCAAATCAAGGGTAATTGAATATATTCAGTTGTAAGATCACATATTCATATGTAAAATTATGAAACTGCCACACTTCTGTTTAATATTAAAGGCAAGACAAATTTCACATTGTAAACTGTAAAGAAGAAATAGTTTAATCTGTACAAGTCATCTGAAAATGTCACAATGAAGAAAATAAGTGACAAAATGATGGGAAAACATATGATAATCATAACAGTTGGCCAAGAGGATATCTCAACAGTAAAGGCACTTTCTATGCCACTGTGATGACTTGAGTTCCAGCAGGTCCCATGGACTGAGAAGGCCACAAATGATAACGTTTTCTCAGCTGTACAACCTAACCCTAACATACAAACATATATACGTAGCTAAAAGTAAAATTTAAAAATTGTAAATTCTCTAGAGAAGTACCCAATATGTGTACATGTGTATATCTATAATAGGTACATATGTCCTTATAGGGCCACACTTCACGTTATTACATGAGCTGTATGATTGTAGGGGATCGTGGGTCTCAACTCTTCCATGTGAGATGGCAAGAACTGCTTCTCTGGGACTGTCCTTCTAGCTCAAAAGCTGTCTAAACAGATGCAGGCGCTGTGCAAGACCCATGAAATCTGCAAGCATTCTCCTTGTGAGGTCTGGCTTTATTTGGAGGTTGGCACTGGATAGTTATTACTATATGTATTTTATTTTTCCTATTTTTAAACCAAACCTATATGTATACATGGCGTGTTATGTATATCTGTTTGTATATGTATGTGTGCTGCATAGGTATATGATAGGACTAAAGCTTTTGGGAACCACTGATTTGCTGTAACAAAAATGTAATAATATATAAGAGTTTTGCAAAGTTCAATATAAAATAAGATGTAATAATTATTATTAATACAAAATCTTTGGAGTTATAATTATGTTATGTGTTCATGTTACGTACTTATACCAAAGGAGAACCACAGCCAATACAAAAAAAATTTTTTTAATGTATGTATTTATTATTACTGAGAGATAAGGAAAGTAAGATAGAACATATCCACCTGCTGTGACTCAGGTAGCTAGAAAACAGCTAGCTGGAGCTGGAGTTACAAATATTTATGAGTTGCTCAGTGTGAGTGCTGGACACCAAACTCAGATTCTCTTCAAGGGTAGCATGCACTCTTAACTACCTCTTTAGCTTTCTATGGAGACTTAATTACTCAATTTTCTTGTTATGCCTTCCAAATCTTAGTAATTACAAATGATGGGTATATTATTTATAACTACATATATATGTATGACTGTGAATAAATGCTTACAGATGAATAGATATGGATGGATAGATAGATAGATAGATAGATAGATAGATAGATAGATAGATAGATAGAGCCAGGACCCTTAACCAATTCTGCATTCATTGATATGTCTGTGATTTCAGACCTTTTCAATGTGACACTATGTTGCTCTGAATACTCTGAAGTAATGAATTCACACAGAGAAAGGCTGATGTAGACATACTAAACACCCTTTTCCCATGAGCCAATTTAAATAAGTTATAAACAGGAAATAAAAGGAAAGAACACAATATTCCTTTGCCTTTGTTTTTCAGATTATGTCATAAGAGCCTCTTTTCTCTTTGCCAGGTTGTAGTGTTTCTGTTGGTAAATAGAGAGGGCATCCCTTAGTGATCCTAATGAAAATTAAATAGTGTAATTAGACATCATCAAACAGTCTATTGTCTTACATAAAAAAGTAGTACATTTCACTCAAGAGTAAGAAGCTTTATGAACAGGTTGTGTGGCTGGAAATGAAGCCTCTTTGTCTTCCCTCCTCAGTTATAGTGTCTGGAATATAGAGTCCTTAAGCTAAGCCACTGGGAGAAAGGATTTCAAAACTACAAAACTATGACAAGAGTCAGTGTTGAATTTTTTTTTCTTTATTAGCTTTGGTAGAGGGGCAAGAAAACACCTCATGAGAAAGATACTGCCTCATATTAATCACAACCCACCGCTTGCTGGTATCTCTGAATAGTGATGAAAGATATATTTATTAGCATAAACCTTGAGAAATAATGAGATCTTATGTCCATATTTTCAAAATCTCCTGAAGATGATACCATTATTTTAATTTTAAAATTTGTATTGTTAAATGATTAAATGATTTCACTTGGCTTTTTATTTTTTAGTCGTTTTGATTTCTAAACCATAGTACATTCTTTACTAAACAGCTTTCTGTCTCTCTTTGAGAATGTAAGCACTATGAGGCAGGTGTTTGTTTCTGCTACATTTCTGGACTCCAGAATAATACTTGACAAATATGGACATTCAATGAATGTTTGCTGGATGAATATATATTCTGTTTGAAATAGCATTAATATTTTGTTTAATTTGTGAATGGATATATATATATATATATATATATATATACATACAAACATGTACATATGTACAAGTAGATGTTATTTTATTCTTTTTAATCTTTATGTGCGTATCTCATTTTTACTGGTCACTGGAAAGTCTAATGAGTAAACAAACAGAAATGATTGTTTTAAACAAAATAATGAACTTCATAAGGAACATTATGTATTCAAGAATTAAATTCCTCCTCAAATGTCAATCTTGGACACAGGTCACTGAGCAGAGACTATCTGGAAAACAATGTCCTGTATATGTCAGATTTTATCCGTATTAGGATGCCAGAGATAGAGTCTTAATGTTTCAGGTGAAGTCAACAACCTGTGATAGTTTCTGCTAGGAATATAGATAGGACATAAATCAATTAAACAACTGAAAAATTTAATTCCTATAGTGTTATGTTTCATTGTAGAGTATTGTTCAGACAAACTGATAATAGAACATACATTTTTAAGAGAATAGATGAAGTTAATATTTTCATAGCTCAAGCACTTATTAGGAAATAAAGATGGGCAGATATCTGTGAACAGTGAGCTGCAGATGCAGAGACATAGGTTGGGGAGTTTCCAGTGAGTCTGAAGAACTAAGAAGTAAGAAGTCTGATAACACAGGTTACATCGCAAGAGACACCACATCAATGACATAAGAAAGGCTAATGTTTTGGTTCATGTTCTGGATGGCCAAGAGTGGTATTTTGCTACCAAATCATGTAGGAGGACTTCTCTTTTATTTACTACAGGGATTTTGTTTTATTGAGGTCTTAGTGGAAAGGTGTCAGTCAGATTTTTAGAGGGCAATACACTATTCATGTTACCAATTCAAACGATAATCTCATCAAAAGTCACCTTTACAAACATACAGAAATGTTATTTGACTAAATTTCATGGTGGGCATGACTGAATAAACCTGACACGTAAAATTATGCATATCTTTTCTCTCATTCTATCATTCAGATGATTTTTAGTAAATTCATTCATTCACCAAAGATTTCTCTAGCCCAATACTACAGTGTTCTATTTCTATGAAGAAACTACATTTTGGAATGAGAAAATTATAATAATTGGGTCTGTATTTAAGTGTCAACCTTAAAATGTATTGCATTTGAAAAAAAATCAATAGAATTTCAATAGAACTTTTACTTTTGGTAAACAAGTCCTTTACTGAAAAAAGAGTGTCAAAACTCTGTCATCGTGTAGTTATTAACACAGTTTTTTTCTAACTCATGTACATCTCTGACAGAATATTTTTACTTGACCAAGTGCCATTCTCTGATATTTGTACATGTGCTTCCAATTTTTGAAAAATAATGCAATTCCAATTTTATTTTTCCCAGAATTATTAAATTAGTTAGTTGGGACACCATTTATTATTTAATTGAGACAGGCAATATCACATATTCTGAGGAAAAGCAATTAATCATAGATGGGAATTAATTTTCCTTTCTTTATGCTAAAACACCTAAGACTATTTTTTTCTTTGTATGGTTTTTAGTGTGTGCACAAATGCCCTTGTGTGTAGGTCCTGGGAGTAACAATTAACACATCCAGCAAAATTTGATCTTTCTTTTCAGTTAAAGAATATCATCTTATTTCAGTCCTTTTAAAAAAATATCAGTTTATTACTCCAGAGAAATGGAGTTCAGGGAATTGTTTCATCTAATAAACTCAGAGTTGATGCTTCTGGACTCTTGGGAAGACATGGGTCAGATTGGTGAAATGTCATTTTTGTTGTTTGTCTTTTTCAGTTTATAAACTTGGAGTGCACCAGAATTTAAAAAGCCAA
The DNA here is from genome assembly GCF_907164565.1 of Psammomys obesus. Lineage (NCBI taxonomy): Eukaryota > Metazoa > Chordata > Mammalia > Rodentia > Muridae > Psammomys > Psammomys obesus. The sequence continues at coordinate 3,017,387 of NW_026596117.1, read as the reverse complement.
GAGCAATGCTGGCATAATCATAAGGTCACCAGCACTTTAACACATGCCAAAAACAGGACGGTGTGTTACAGAACTCTTCAAGATAAGAGAAAAATGGTAGCAAAAAGTGAGCATGCCAGTTTCATAGCTGAAATGAATGAAATTATTTGACTAACTTGACTGCATTCATTTATGCCACACTGATCTGTCTTCAGAGATCTTCTCAAAATGTTGAGCACCTGTTTAAATACCACAGGCATGCCTCATATTAACTACAAATTAAGGACTCTGAACACCTGGTTTCTACTGGACCACTTCAGGTACTACTGGATTTAGAGGATTTAGAAATGACAACAGTACCCATGTTCCCAAAGAAAACCAATACACCATTAATTATTTTATATATTTTGATTTGATTGTGACACTATTAGATAGCACTACTAAGCAGTGTCAAACAGATTTTTAGAACGAATGATTCTCCAAGTATTTTCAACTACGATTAGCATTAAGTGCTAAATCTAATATCTTCAAATAGTCTAGGACTGTAGCTGTCGTATAGATTAAATGACATATGACTTCAACTCTACACTATTCAAAATAAATACAAACACATTATCTAACGCTATTTGTAAGTCTCTGTGCATCTTAGATTTCATCACGATTTCACTTATATTGTGTTATATTTTCAAACTCAATGATCTGTTTACTGATTCCTTGAACCAGCTTTTCCACTTTAATTGAAATCAAAGTCAGTCATACATGTTGTATGATGAACACAAAGTTTATTTAGGGGTACCCTTTCAAGAGGAAGTCTAGAAACAGAAAAAGGAGCTTGGTCAGAAACATTATAAATTGGATGTTCACCTGAACTGGAGAGACTCCATGCAGAAACCATTCTCACAGTTTGGGCATTCATTCCCCTTATTAATATTCTTATTCAGTCAGGCAAGATAAACCAGAATTTTATTCAAAATAAAAACATTCTTGGAAAAGTACACATAGTTTGATACTTGTAAAATTAACATCCATGATCAAGTGACTTTGTCTCTAGGGCAACATAAGAGTTCAGTACTTATTGTTAGAGAGACATAAGCAGTCTTGGAGCACAGTTGGATATCTCAAGCAGAATTGCATTATACCTTTGAGTAACAATTATTGCAGGTTTTGGGAGGCATTGAGTGCCCATAATGCTCTCATTAATCTTTAGTCACAATATGGCTTGTTGTTATTTTTGTTATTGTTTTATTTTTTTCAGAGACAGGGTTTCTCTGTGTAGTCCTGGTTGTGCTGAACTAGCTTTCTAGACAGGCTGGCAGAAACTCGCAGAGATCCACCTGCCTATTCCTCTCAGAATGCTAGGATTAATGGTGCCTGTCACCATGGCCAACCACAATATGTCTTATTGTCTAGTCCATAATTCAAGACTTATCATGGTAATTTTTCTAATTACAAAGAGGTCTATAACTTCTTGAATGCCTCTAGGGTATTTCACATATAAAAGTGAGCTAGATTTTAAAGTGTAAACTAATGCGTAATTGGGTGTCCAAGAGGCCAGAGTAAAAGCTGAATTATATAACTTTAGTTTTATTAGTTGAGATCATCAAATTATACCTAATGACTAAGTTTTGAAGGCCAGATACATGGTCACCTGCAAACCGTGATAATCACAAAGTGAGCACTCACATTACTTGTGGCTACTTCACATCTGATCTTGAAAGATGTGAAAATTGTATGATATTGAATAAGTAAAGCAATTATAATAATTAGCTTGTCTAATAATAGAAATCTAATGAAACGTATGTACAAGTATGATGATAGCTAAATTATACCCCTAGAAATTAGAGTTTGGTGCAGGATCTTGTCTCCAAAAGATTGTTGCAGGTACTGACAGAAGGGAAATTCCAGGAAGCATGTCACAGACTCATTAGCTCAGGCTCTACTGCAGAATGGGAACACGGGCATTTCTCAGTACACTCAGATGCATTTCTGGGATGTTAATGAATGAGAGCTACAAATAAAATAAAAATACCAATGTGATGTTGAAAACATCGATGCAAACAATGAATTACCTGCACTGTTACTTCAGACTTTTCAAGCAATGAACAATGTGATGAACTATCTAACTCTTATTGTTACAAGATAAGTACATATTGACACCTCCAGTTTGTTAGATGTTTGATATTCAACCTGTGTATTTGTTTTAACTAATTAAGGTGATGAAGGTAATGGGATCATATCAATGTAATGAAAAGCCCTGTACCCCTCCAGCAACTGATGCTACTGAGCAAAATGTTTGGGCGCAAGTGGAAGACTGTTAGAAATACAGGGCAATTTATGGGTGCTGAAAGATGAAGTAAGATTGTTAGAGATAGTTATAGCACTAAGATAACAAACACCTTAAATATAAAATTATGGAGGACTGAAAAGCATTATTTGTTAATTGATTCCAGAATCATTCCTGGAAATTTGTAAAGAAGAAAACAGTGAGCTTGGCTACCCTAAACTATCTCCAGAGGATTAAATTTAACTAGGTGCTGGTCATGTCAATTTTTCTTGTGACTTCATAGAAATTCTGTCTGAGCTGGTCCAGGTAGCTATTGGGAACAGCAGTTTCCTGCATGTCTCATGCAAACTGTCAAATTCCCTACATAGCTGTTCATCTGCATTGCTATGTTCACTGTTCTGTAATCCCAAGAACAAATAAATATATAGTTAGCAGCTAGACAAACAAGAATAGTAGATTTCTGCTTTTTTTTTCAATTTCAAACAGCAGACATTAAATATAATCATTCTAACTGTATTAGAATGCTGGAGGCCATCTTGTAGTTTGCTACCAATCTACATGCCTGGGTAAAGTATTTTTCATTGCAGATCTCTAACAATTCTTATTATTTAGCATCCAAGGATATCACAGGACTGTACATTTGAGAACCACATTTCTGAGAGCCTAGGATTAGCTCACCTCCCCTTTCCCAGAAACATGGGGAGAGAGAAGAGGTAAGAATAAGATGTTTAAACACAATCACAGTAAATTATGTGCCCTTTGAGTGAAAGCAGCAGAGCACGCACTTGGTTACATGGTCATCTTGAACAAAAGATTAGCCCCTAAATTTTCTTAGGGGTCGTAGCATCTATTACATATTATTTAGAAAAGGGCCATTGTAGATATGATTTACTTAAGGATCTTGAAATAAAATTATTCTTCTTTGTTCAGGTGGCTCTAATGACTGTCCTTCAAAGGAAGAAGCAGGTGACGACTTGACAGACTGAAAAGAGAAAATAATGTAATCATGGAGACAGATATTGGATTGACTCAGCTACAAGCCAAGGAAATCTTGTGCCACAAAAGACAATGGATGGAAAATTCGGCGGGCTCTGTGATTCATGATGGAAGCATTGTTCTGATAGCACTTTGATTTTGGACTTCTGGCATCAACAACCATATAATATTTATTTCTACTACTTTGAGAGCCCAAATCTTTTCATGGTAGGGTATAGGAAAAGAAGGCCTGCCTCTAAGACTCATACCACTCTAACAGTCATGGTCTCTAAACAGGGGTGTCTTCACTGTTCTGCACTATCCTTCAGGTGTTCTTGGAACTGACACTGTATCACACTGTAGAAATTGTAGTTCCATCACTGCTACACACAAGAAAATAACACTTTGTTTCTAATGCAGAAATCTTCTTTGTCAACATTCTTTAAAATTGTAGTTCAATTGTCACTTTGCAAAGTCAATGAAACTAAATAAACTCATTCTATTCAAATTATTTTTAAATTAAATTTTTGATTTTTTACATTAATTACATTTTATTTGCTTTGTATCCCAGCTGTAGCCCCCTCCCTCGATCTCTCCCAATCCCACCCTTCCTCCCTGATCTCCTCCCATGCCCCTCAAAATCTTTATTTCCATAAAACAACAAAAAGAGATAATCTTCATTATATACATGTACTGTCTCATTAAAATCATTACGAGGACAAATGGCTGAGCATCAGGAACAAAAGGACTTTGGTATGGGCATTCTTTTTTCTTTTCTTTTTTTTTAATTTTTCTTATTAGTTACATTTTGTTAACTATGTATCCCAGCTGTATCCCCTGCTCCCTCATTCCCTCCCAATACCACCCTCCCTCCTTCATCTCCTCCCTGCCCCTTTCCAAGTCCACTGAGAGAGGAGGACCTCCTCCCCTTTCATTTGGCCCTGTTTTATCAGGTATCTTCAGGACTGGCTGCAAAGTCCTCCTCTGTGGCCTAACAGGACTGCTCTTCCCTTGGGGGGTGGGGAGGTCAAAGAGCCAGCCATTGAGTTCCTGTTAGAAACAGTCCTTGTTCCCCTTACTATGGGAAACCAATTGGTTACTGAGCTACCACAGGCTACATCTGAGCAGAGGTTCTAGGTTATATCCATACATGGTCTTTGGTTGAGTGTCAAGTCTCAGAAAAGATCCTGTGCCCAGATATATTTGGTCCTTGTGGAGCTCCTATGCTTTCCAAGTCATACTAACTCCCCTTCTTTCATATGATTTCCTGTACTCTGCTGAAGGTTTGGTTATGAATCTTAGTATCTGCTTTGAAACACTGCTAAGTAGAGTCTTTCAGATGCCTTCTGTGATAGACTCCTGCCATACATTCAACACACATCCCATTTGTCTTTCTAAATGAGGATTGATCATCTTACCCCGTGTCTGCTTTCTTGATTATCTTTTTTTTTTTAGGTGTATAATGAGTGTATACCATGTTTGTCTTTCTCCTTCTGGGATACTTCACTCAGAATGATCTTTTCTAGATCCCACCATTTGCCTGCAAATTTCATGATTTCCTCCTTTTTGATTGCTGACTGACTACAGATTGGGAAAGAATCTTCACCAACCCTTTATCTGACAGAGGACTAATATCCAGTATATATAAAGAACTAAAGAAGCTGAAAAGCAACAAACAAAATAATCCAATTAAAAAAAAATGGGGAACAGAGCTAAACAGAGAATTCTCAATAGAGGATTATCAAATGGTGGAGAAACACTTAAAGAAATGCTCAGCCTCATTAGCCATTAGGGAAATGCAAATCAAAACGACCCTGAGATTTCATCTTACACCCATCAGAATGGCCAAGATGAAAAATTCAAGTGACAACACATGCTGGAGAGGTTGTGGAGAAAGGGGAACTCTCCTCCACTGCTGGTAGGAGTATAAACTGGTACAACCATTTTGGAAATCAATCTGGCGCTTTCTCAGACAATTAGGAATAGTGCTTCCTCAAGACCCAGCTATACCACTGCTAGGTATATACCCAAAATTTGCTCAAGTACACAACAAGGACATTTGCTCAACCATGTTTGTAGCAGCTTTATTTGTAATAGCCAGAACTTGGAAACAACTCAGATGTCCATCAATGAAGGAATGGATACAGAAATTGTGGTATTTTTACACAATGGTTTGGGCATTCTTTTAATCATATGTTTTTCCCATATTTCCTACAGTTCAAGTTGTATCTATAATTTATCATTTTGATCAATGTATTTTCATATACTGAGTACTTCATATGTAAATTTCCCTTACTTTGTCTGATATATTTTCTGTATTTTTAGGGTGAGGTAGAGTTACCTATAAATGATTTAACCTTGAATGATTATGTATCCTGTCAAACTCTTTTAAGCCAACTATGTCAAGAGGTGGGTCCTAAGGATAAGATCAGAACTCTATACAAGAGTTAGAAAGAACTAGATGAACTTTTAAATTTGCATTCTTTACAACAGGTGAGAATAAAAATTCATCTTTTCTGAAGGACATGAATAAATATCATCTAGCAAGCAAAGTCTATGCCCTTGCCATACATGAAATCCATTTGTAATTTGATATCTGACTTCCAGCCTCTATAACTGTCAGAATTCTATTTCTCTTCCTCATAAAATATCATTATCCAGTCTTAAGAATTTTGTTATGGGATCATGACTACAGCAGAGCACATTTTGATGAAATTAAATAGCAAAATAATAGCACAAGGTACTGTTATGGTTTAAATGTAAAATATGCACCAGAAGCTCGTACCCCTTTGAATACATAAGCCTCAGCTTGTGGTACTGTTTGGGAAGTTTGTGGCAACTTCAGACCTGAAACCTCTTTGGACAAGGTGAGCCATGGAGAGCAAGTCTTGAGGTATTCCTCTCTGGCACACTTCTCTTCACTCTCTGCTTCCCTATGGGTACAATGTGATCTGCCACTCATTCTGTTCCTGCAGCCATGCCTTTTACACTATGAACAAAATAAACTTTTACAGTCTTTAAATTGCTTTGGTTTGTTGTTTGTTTGTTTGTTTGTTTTGACTAAACAGTGACTAATTAGGTATTATATCAGGAGCCAGCATAAGATACATTTTTGGAAATGCTAATCAGAGAAGGCTTCTTAGTTGTTTCTATAGTTTTAGATGTTGTGACAATAAAACTCATAGAGATAGTCATAATCAAATCAGCTACTGTTTTAAAGAATGCGTAATTATGAGAATGTTAAAATAAACCATTTTCTCTGATGAGTTTCTATGTCAACTTCACTCAGGCTAGAGTCATTTGGGTAGAGAAAATGCCCCCCAACAGATTGGCTTATGAGCAAATCTGATTGATGGGGAGGGCCAAGCCAACTGTGGATGGTTCCGCCTCTGCACCAAAGGTTCAGGATTGTATAATAAAATGGGCTGAATGAGCCATGGAAATCTAGCAGGTAAGGAGGACTCCTCCATGACTTCTGCTTTAGTTCTTGCCTCCAGGTTCCTGCCTTGAGTTCCTCTCTGACCTCAAAAAAGGACTGTTGTTTTATGGAATGATAGGTTTGAAATAAATTGTTTCTTTTCTGTGTATCATTTGGTCATGGTGTTTTATCCCAGCAATAGAATACCTAATTATGTCATTATTATACATTATAATGACAAATGTGTTAGTCCAGTCTTGTTTAAAAAAATTAAGAAAAGAGGAAGTTTCAGAACCTGCTACAGAGGGCCTCTGAAAGCCAGAAGAAAACAGGAAACAACCTTGAAACCTGCCACAGAGGGCCTTTGAAAGCTTCTGCAGTATAGACTGTCAAAGCAGATGCTGAGCCTGATGGCCAACTGATGGGCAGAGTGAATGGAATTTTATGTAAGAAGTGGGAAATAGTAAGAGCTGGAGGGGACAGGAACTCCACAAGGAGAGCAACAGAACAAGATAATTTGAACACAGGGAACTTCCCAGAAAATCATACTCCAACCAAGGACTATCCGTGGAGATGACCTGGAACCCCTGCACAGGTGTAGCCCATGGCAGTTCAGTGTCCAAGTGGGTTACATAGTAATGGGAAGAGGGATTGCCTCTGACATAATCTGATTGGACTGCTCTTTGATCACTTCCCCCTGAGGGGAAGTGGTAGGCCACAGTAGAGGACAATGCAGCCACTTTTGATGAGAACTGATAGACTAAGATCAGAAAGAAGAGGAGAACCTCCCCTATCAGTGGACTTGGGGAGTGGCATGCATGCAGAAAGGGGAGGGAGGGTGGGATCGGGAGGGGAGGAGTGAGGGGCTTATGGGGGAATACAAAATGAATAAAGTATAATTAATAAAAAATTTTAAAAAAAATTAAGAAAAGAGGAAGTTTCAGTTTTGTGTAGATTATAATTTGAAACACAGACATGTATGTATTTCTGTGACTATATGCAGAAGTATTTTTATAGGTATGAAATTATTTGTTGCAGACCTGTTCAAGACAGAATTACATGGGAAAAAAACTGCAACTGATATTTCTGGTTTTAGCTTTCTCAACATGACTTTGTAACCTGACAAATGCTACATAAATCAGCTGAAACACTGTTTTCAGAATATACCTGGAACTGGTATTATTGTTTATCTCTCATATAATAAATCATCAAAAATTTGCTATGATGAAACACCATGACCAAAGCCACATCGATGTTCCTCGCTGAAGGAAGTCAGGACAGGAACTCAGACAAGGCCAGGATCTCGAGACAAGAGCTGATGTAGAGGACATGGTCTAGCGCTGCTTACTGAGTTGCTCAGCCTGCACCGTGGCACATGTCTATAATCCTAGCACTTCGGGAGGCAGAGGCAGGCGGATCTCTGTGAATTCAAGGCCAGCCTGGTCTATAAAGACAGTCCAGGATAGCCAAGGCTACACAGAGAAACCCTGTCTCGAAAAACAAAACAAGTAAAAAGAGAGAAAGAAAGGAAAGGAAAGGAAAGAAGAACCCAGGACCACAATGGACAGAGCCCTCGTCACTGATCACCAGTTAAGGAAATCACCTATAGACTTGCCCACATTCCCATCTTATGGAGGCATTTTCTCTATTGAGGTTCCCTCTTCTCATATGATTTTGTCTTGTATCACGTTGACATAAAACTCTCCATCACACATATTCCTTGGGACTACCAGAACTATGAAACAAAACAAATCCCCTGCCTTTATAAATTACTTATTTTTCTTGTATTGTGATACAACAACAGAAAACAGGATATCATACTCTACAACTCAAAGCACTAATTACATTTGCATTTCCTATTTATTCATTCATGTTTTGACATCTAATATATTCATAAGTTCTAGAGATTAAGATACAAACAAATATAAGAAAAGTATGCTATTCTGCATGTGACAGGACCACAAAAATATTTCTTGACAACATATTGTGTATTAACCACATATAATGTGAGGTTTGTATAGGAATAATGATATAAAAAATATATTAAATGCACTCTTACATTAAGAATTATTTTGTGAAACCTTGACTTTAACTAGTAGGATAAACATTAAATATGCATCCCTGTTACACATCTTGAAAGCTATAAAAGAATATAAATTGTATGAATATAATTGCAAATTATAATGTCTCCTGAGGGAATATATTTTTGGAGTCTCTGATTTACTTACAGTTAAATAAATCCTTTAGTTTTTTTTTAAGAAGTATTTTATTCATTTTTAGTACTATTAGCATGATAATGCTTAAGAAAAGTTGGCATAAGCAGAAGTCACCTTTGCCTTACTATTTTATTTTGATATATTATGTATGATCAGTATTGAAATATTACTCAGGTCATAAACATTACGAAAACACTCAGCTGAACTTAAGAGAAAAATATTTATAAGTTTAATTTATCAGATTCACAAGTATTATTTAAGTGCTTGAGAAGATTTATTGGAGTACTTAATAAGAAAACCAAATGCATTAAATATGCAAATGCAGTTTATAACTTTAGTGAATTTATCTAAGTTTGTGTATTACAGCAGATATTAATCAAAAACACTTAAAGTGATTATAAATTAAGCATGTTTGGTAAATAAAAGAGTAAAACTCACGGTTAAACAAACACTTAGGAAAAATGTACTTTGTTTTACTCTTAATAATTTGAATTAAAATAAATAAAGTTTAATTTAAATAAAAAATACCTAAGCAGTACACATTTTCTATTAATAAACTACGTGCATACACACATTAGTAACAACTTAATAGAAATATCACATATTTTATTGCATGCTTTTACTGATTTTGCCTGTGTGGTAGTGTCTGTATGTTGGAGGGTTAGTGTAGATCTACAGTGTGTACACAGAGCTCTGAGGACAACTTGTGGAAGTTTTCTTCTTCAACACTTGACTTCCGGGGAACAAAATCAGAGTTGGTGGCATACGCCTCTACCCACTGCGTCATCTCAGTGATCCCCCCCCCCAAAAAAAAAAAAACATTTATGTTTTAGTTGGTTTCCAATAAACATGTTCAAAAGAACCAGAGACTAGTTAAGAGGTAGAACAAGGTATGATAATGGCAAGTTATAGGGCAATGGAAGCATCATATGGAGTACTGTAAACCAGCAGTGGAACATATTTGAAGATAGTGAGATGTGAATGCTTAAAAAGTGTGTTATATTGTGTTTCCAAGAACTTCAGTCTGGATGGTGGCTCATTCAAATGATCTATAATTTCCCCCTTCACTTTCACTCCATCTTCTTCTATGTCCCCTTCATAGCTCACAAATATATGGGATATAATGTGTGTGTGTGTGTGTGTGTGTGTGTGTGTGTGTGTGTGTGTGTGTGCCTGTGTGAATATTTAAACATTTTATATATGTAATCATCTCTTATTTTGATCTGAAAAAATTTCATATTTCTAAATTTCCAAACAGAATCTTATAAACTATAGATACATTTGTCAAGTTTTGAAGAACTAATCAAGGATCAAGAAACTCCTCCTGTCTAGTTAGACAGTGTCCTTTTGGAGGGAAGGGAACACCAACCCACCCACAAAAACCTTGACCTACAATGTACCTTGACTACAAGATGTTCAGGGATAAAAATAGAGTAGAGATTGAGGGAATGTCCAAATAACACCTGGCTTAACTTGAGACCTACTCCATTGGAAGGAGCCAGCCACTGACACTATTAAGATACTCTGCTATGCTTGCTGACAGCTGCCTGGCATAGCTGTCCTCTGAGGCTCCATCCAGCAGCAGTTCAAAACAAATGCTGAGACTCAAGGTCAAACATGGAATCTTGTGGAAGAAGGAAGAGAGGTATAAAAGGACAGGGAGGAGACTGGAGTTCAAGAAGTCCAACAGAGCCACCTAACCAGGGCCCAGGGGTTCTTGCAGGAACTAAGTAGCAATCAAGAACTGAGGCTGCCTGCGAACATGAACTCTTTTGTCTGCTTTTTGATCACTTCTCCCTGGAGGGACTGCCTCATCAGGCCACACGGGAAAAGGATATTCTCAGTCCTGACGCGACTTGATGTGCTGGGGTGAGTTGGTGGAAGTGGGGTTCCCATTTTTTGAGGGGTAGAGGTGGGAAGATAGGGGCAAGCAGGAAGGTGGTGGGAACAGGAGGAAGGAGGAGGCTACAATGAGGATGTAAAGTGAATGAATAAATTAGATAATCAATTTAGAAAAAAGAAACTCCTCTTGGATCCAACTAGGCTTGGTTGTAAGCAAATTTTTACCTTCTGGTGGTTTACTTTTTTAGCATATATTAAAATTTTAAATCTTTTATGCATTAATATCTCACAGACCTTTGTTTCCCATACATCATATGTGAACTAACAGTATTACTATAATAAAGCAGCCATCATATTGAAGTATAAATAAGAAAAGAGTGATGAGAAATTAGAGAGAAAAAGAGGAAATAGAAATGCTCAAAGAACAAACAAACATAAATCACTTCATGTTAAATAAAGCTTTTAAGTTATATTGGTGTTATTGGCAATGCATCTCTCAGCCCTAACTTTTCTTCCATTCTTTCGGCCTACTTCCATCCTTCTCTTTTTCTGTATTTCCTTTCTCTCTCCTTTTTTTGTTTCATCTTTTCTTTTTCTTCTCACTAGAAATGAATTACAGCTGGTCTTTTTCTTCTGTGCTTGTCATACATTGACAAGTTGTAGTTTTCTCATGGTTTATCCTCAGAAGGATAAACCGTTTATCCTTCTGTTCACTGTGACCTTAGAAATTGCTTAAACATATACATACATGCAAACAATTACATATTATAATTATGTAGAGTTATATATTATAATTGCATACATACAATTATATGTGATACATATAATATATATATTTATATATACAATTTTTCAGCTTCTCCATGCATGGAGATTTTTTTAAAAAATTTCTCATCAAAATAATCTTTAAAAGAAAGCTCATTTCAGATATGACATTACAAGTATATTACAGCTGAGTACGTAAAGCCAAATTATAGGCAGAAAATATTCTGCTGCTATTCTTTAATTAGTGTGTTGCAGTCAATGCATTAATACATAGAAAGTCTGTGAAAAGAATATTTGCTGTAAGCAACTGGGATATTTCTTGGTAACCTTTTTGTTGTTTTAATTGTATGTAAGGCAGTGCACATAGAAGATTAACACCATAATATTTTGAATATCTTCTATTATTCAGAACAAAGAAAGTACTTTACTTTGTGATAATGCCAGACTGATAACTTTTATACACTCCCACAGAGTGCTGATCTTCAATTAAATGTCATGGAAGCTCTTGACTGGGAATACTGCAAATTGCCAAGTTTCCCCCACTCCCCAAACTGGCAGCTGGCTTTACCATAAAAAATGCAAATAGTCGAATCCCACAAACTTACAAAAAAGAAAAAAAAGACCTTTATATGAGAGATTGCCCTCTATTTTCTTTCTAAATAATAGCATTTCTCAGTCTCTACTTCTTATAGTCTAGGCGTAATTTATATGCAAATAGACTTATTATAAACCACGATTCCCACTCAGATGAAGCTACAGAAGACTTTAAATGTACTTTTGGCTTGCTGACAACAAACATTTAGGGAAGAAAGGCTGGAACTCCCAAAAAGCTTCCTTACAATAGCTGAATTTGTTTTAAAAGCCTTCGAAATAATCAGCAGAACTAGCAGGCAGAAGGATGGGGGAGGAGTATTGGTGGTATCCCCAACCCCATGCAAAGTGTTAGGAATATCATGGCTGTTGACTTCCTCCCCAGACCTGATAGCCTTGATCAGCTAATTAGGAGACCTTTACCCAAACTAGTGGTAATTTGTTATTTAATCCCCATGGGAAATTTTCACAGCTAGGAGTCACACATGTTAAAATGTAGAGATATTTATTTTGAGACAAAAGGAGACTAGGAAGATGTGAGATGATGAAGAGATGATTTCCGTTCGGTTATGGTTTTGATGATACACTGTGCCTTATTGGCATTGATCTTTAAATAAGACAATCTTCTGTGCTGAGTGTCAAATTTTGATCGATTGACATGTAATTCGAGTCACGTGGCTGATTAAACCTCTCTTCTATTCTAAACTTGGAACCTAATTATATCAAAAATGCCCATATATCTCAGACTGCTTGGGCTTGATTGACAAGGACAGCACTTACTGTCAGGATCCATTTAAGCCTGACCTCTCCATGCTTTGAGCTTTCATGTATCAAGCAATGTAAGTGTTTCATTCTGTCTCTTGGGATAGGATAAAAAAAAATGGTGGAGTATGCTGTTTCATGGTTTACTTATGTTTTTGAAAGCTAACAGTAATAGCATTGCTCAGGAGGTGAAAATTGCTGACTTAAAAAATGATCTTTGATTATTACATTGAACATAATTTTAAGGTAGTAGCATTTACTACCTTAATTCCAATGAACAAAATCAAAACCCACACATGCCTAGAGAACACTAGCATATCAAGCTATTCATCAGATAAATCACCTGAACTCAATCAAATTTTTATAAAACTTGTATAACATGTAAGTATTTTAAGAGTAGGAGAGATGGCTGAGCAGCTAACATCATTTTTGCTCTTTCAGAGGATCTGATTTCTGGTCACAGAACTCCGATCAGGTAGCTGCAAATGTGAGTAACTCCAGCTCCCTGGAGTCTGTCCCCCTCTTCTAGCCTTCTTGGGTACCTGCACATATTGGAAAACACTTGAAAAACATGCATGCAGGTGCACTTAAATAAACAGAGCAATTGCCTTTTGGCAAACTTGAAAAAAACACTTATTCTTTAAAATAATTAAAAGATGGGAGCCAATGAGATAGGTCATAGGATAAAGGAACTTGCCGCCAACAGTAATGACCTGGGATGGATCCTACATCCCACATTGGAAGAAGAGAAAAAATCTATACCTGCAGATTGTCCTCCGACCTGCATAAACATGCTGTGGCAAGCATGCAACCCCACACTGACAGGCACACAAATACATTTTATTTTTAACAAAACTGTACTAAGGCTGTAAAAAAAAAAAGCAAGCTGCCTAACAATTAGCTAACAGTTACCTTCTATAGGCTGATCAAAGCCCTTATTGACACCCTAGGCAGGACAGCATGGCATGGTGAGCGTTTGCATTGCACTGTTCAACACAGAGTACCAAGTATAGTTTCTGTATAGCTTACATCTATACTTATTTATTTATTTAATATCTTTTAATTGTAATTTGTCATGAGAAGCTGAAACCACAGAAAACAAAAGTGTAGATAAGGGGTGTGTAGCTAATTTTTTTTTTCTAACTTGATTGGTTTAGAGGACATTTGGAGGACTTGAGAACCACACTAATTTTGATAGCTTTAAATGTTGAGTAGCCGTTGATACATTTCTGAGGAAATCTTGTAAAGTATTCTCTTATTAATACCTTGTTCAATTAGCTGTAATTCATATAATGCACTTAAGTAAAATTTTCCTTGTGTATATTGACAAAACAGAAGTATATTCTAAACATTGATTATTAATAGGTCTTATATAACTAGAAGTACATGGCAAGAGAGTCAAGTTTTACCATTTTCTTTTTTTTTTTTATTTTTTTTTTATTTTTCTTTTTAGTTACATTTTGTTAACTCTGTGTCCCAGCTGTATCCCGCTCCCTCATTCCCTCCCCAACCCCACACTCCCTCCCTGGTCTCCTCCCTGCCCCTTTCCAAGTCCCCTGATAGGGGAGGACCTCCTCCCCTTTCATCTGACCCTGTTTTATCAGGTATCTTCAGGGCTGGCTGCAAAGTCCTCCTCTGTGGCCTAACAGACTGCTCCTCCCCTGGGGTGGGGGTCAAACAGCCTGCCCTTGAGATCCTATTAGAAATAGTCCGTGTTCCCCTTACTTTGGAAAACTACTTGGTTACTGAGCTACCACAGGCCACATCCGAGCAGAAGTTCTAGGTTATATCCATAGATGGTCCTTGGTTGAGTGTCAGTCTCAGAAAAGACCCTGTGCCC